>NW_024059069.1:7500-10000 GCF_016432855.1 Salvelinus namaycush | reverse complement strand
TGATCTAAGAAAAACAACAACAAAAAACATTTAGCCTGAAGATATCTCTTTGATTATTAGTAACCAGTCCCTTCGGGATTCTGGGTAACCAGTCCCTTCGGGATTCTGGGTAACCAGTCCCTTCGGGATTCTGGGTAACCAGTCCCTTCGGGATTCTGGGTAAATAGTCCCTTCGGGATTCTGGGTCACCAGTCCCTTCGGGATTCTGGGTCACCAGTCCCTTCGGGATTCTGGGTCACCAGTCCCTTCGGGATTCTGGGTCACCAGTCCCTTCGGGATTCTGGGTCACCAGTCCCTTCAGGATTCTGGGTAAACAGTCCCTTCAGGATTCTGGGTAAACAGTCCCTTCAGGATTCTGGGTAAACAGTCCCTTCAGGATTCTGGGTAACCAGTCCCTTCAGGATTCTGGGTAACCAGTCCCTTCAGGATTCTGGGTAAACAGTCCCTTCAGGATTCTGGGTAACCAGTCCCTTCAGGATTCTGGGTAACCAGTCCCTTCAGGATTCTGGGTAACCAGTCCCTTCAGGATTCTGGGTAACCAGTCCCTTCAGGATTCTGGGTAACCAGTCCCTTCAGGATTCTGGGTAACCAGTCCCTTCAGGATTCTGGGTAACCAGTCCCTTAAAAAAAAACTAATTAGCAACAATTCCCTTCATATTAAGCTTGCAAATTCGACCAATCACCACACTATTTCACAATAAAACAGTCAAATCATTTGCAATAAAAAGAGGGTTTACATTTTCAACCAATCAACGCACATTTAGTGCTCAATCAAGCCACACCTCAAACTTTTTCCCTCATCAGCGCATTTTCACAGTAAATTGGACAAAATCATTGCATATTGGCATGCAAAATGTCAGAATTGCCGCAGCAAAATCCTGGAGGAACAGAGTAACAGTAGAAACAGTTAGATCATGTCCAGTCAGAATGGTAACTAGAGCCCAGTCAGAATGGTAACTAGAGCCCAGTCAGAATGGTAACTAGAGCCCAGTCAGAATGGTAACTAGAGCCCAGTCAGAATGGTAACTAGAGCCCAGTCAGAATGGTAACTAGAGCCCAGTCAGAATGGTAACTAGAGCCCAGTCAGAATGGTAACTAGAGTCCAGTCAGAATGGTAACTAGAGCCCAGTCAGAATGGTAACTAGAGCCCAGTCAGAATGGTAACTAGAGCCCAGTCAGAATGGTAACTAGAGTCCAGTCAGAATGGTAACTAGAGTCCAGTCAGAATGGTAACTAGAGCCCAGTCAGAATGGTAACTAGAGCCCAGTCAGAATGGTAACTAGAGCCCAGTCAGAATGGTAACTAGAGTCCAGTCAGAATGGTAACTAGAGTCCAGTCAGAATGGTAACTAGAGCCCAGTCAGAATGGTAACTAGAGCCCAGTCAGAATGGTAACTAGAGCCCAGTCAGAATGGTAACTAGAGCCCAGTCAGAATGGTAACTAGAGCCCAGTCAGAATGGTAACTAGAGTCCAGTCAGAATGGTAACTAGAGTCCAGTCAAAATGGTAACTAGAGTCCAGTCAAAATGGTAACTAGAGTCCAGTCAGAATGGTAACTAGAGTCCAGTCAGAATGGTAACTAGAGTCCAGTCAAAATGGTAATAATAGCCAAGTTAACAGCTGGTCAGAATGAGAGGCCAGTTACAGTTTTTTTGGATTGCTTACACACTAAAATTAAAAGTAGTACACTATTAGCAAAACCTTACACTCAAGAAGCAAAACATCAGCCCATATTTGCACAACTATAAGCACATTGTCAACCTCACACTTGTTGCAAAACTCTACACACAGTGATTTGCAAAACACTAAACACACTTAACATACATTACACACAAAAGTCTATCATGAAGTCACGTCCTTGCAATACCAAAGCACTGACTGTCAAATTACCACACCGTCCAACCAATTGGTTCAACACAGTCATCAGGTGTGCAAACACTCGTTTGCTTAATTGTAGACACACCAATCAGGTGTATAAGCACTATAAAAAGCAGCAGGTGAGTTCATCGGTCTTCAAGGACAATGGAAAGAGTCAGAGAAAGAGTAAGACGAGGAGGAGGAGGAGGACGAGGAGGAGGACGACGAGGAGAACGAGGAGGACGAGGAGAACGAGGAGGACGAGGAGAACAAGGAGGACGAGGAGGAGAACGAGGAGGACGAGGAGGAGGACGAGGAAGAGAAAGAGGAAGACAAGAAGGTGCTCAAAGAGGACCGAATCTGACAAATGAGATCCGCGCAACACTGGTTGACCACGTTGTCAACCACGGCCTGACGCTGAGGGAGGCTGGACTGCGAGTACAGCCAAATCTAAGCCGATATACAGTGGCAAGTGTGATGAGAACATTTCGACTGGAAAATAGGTATTGTAAAAATATCATCATATCAAAAACATCTGCACGGTTTCAGTAACTGCTTACAGTACTGTATTCTATGCACTATCAGCACTTCTGTTACCTTTTCCTGTGAAATTACTGTACTATTGTATACTGTTTTTTTTTCTA
>NW_024059069.1:0-2500 GCF_016432855.1 Salvelinus namaycush | reverse complement strand
AGACAGACAGACAGTAGCCTCTCTCCAGACAGACAGACAGTAGCCTCTCTCCAGACAGACAGAGAGTAGCCTCTCTCCAGACAGACAGAGAGTAGCCTCTCTCCAGACAGACAGAGAGTAGCCTCTCTCCAGACAGACAGAGAGTAGCCTCTCTCCAGACAGACAGAGAGCAGCCTCTCTCTAGACAGACAGTAGCCTCTCTCCAGACAGACAGACAGTAGCCTCTCTCCAGACAGACAGAGAGTAGCCTCTCTCCAGACAGACAGACAGTAGCCTCTCTCTAGACAGACAGTAGCCTCTCTCCAGACAGACAGACAGTAGCCTCTCTCTAGACAGACAGGTAATAGCCTCTCTCCAGACAGACAGGCAGTAGCCTCTCTCTAGACAGACAGGCAGTAGCCTCTGTCTAGGGAGACAGACAGGCAGTAACCTCTGTCTAAGGAGACAGACAGGCAGTAGCCTCTGTCTAGGGAGACAGACAGGCAGTAACCTCTGTCTAAGGAGACAGACAGGCAGTAGCCTCTCTCCAGACAGACAGACAGGCAGTAGCCTCTGTCTAGGGAGACAGACAGACAGGCAGTAGCCTCTGTCTAGGGAGACAGACAAGCAGTAGCCTCTCTCTAGGGAGACAGACAGGCAGTAGCCTCTCTCTAGACAGACAGGCAGTAGCCTCTCTCTAGACAGACAGGCAGTAGCCTCTCTCTAGACAGACAGGCAGTAGCCTCTCTCTAGACAGACAGACAGTAGCCTCTCTCTAGACAGACAGGCAGTAGCCTCTCTCTAGACAGACAGGCAGTAGCCTCTCTCTAGACAGACAGGCAGTAGCCTCTCTCTAGACAGACAGGCAGTAGCCTCTCTCTAGACAGACAGGCAGTAGCCTCTCTCTAGACAGACAGACAGACAGACAGTAGCCTCTCTCCAGACAGACAGGCAGTAGCCTCTCTCTAGACAGACAGGCAGTAGCCTCTCTCTAGACAGACAGGCAGTAGCGTCTCTCTAGACAGACAGACAGTAGCCTCTCTCTAGACAGACAGACAGTAGCCTCTCTCTAGACAGACAGGCAGTAGCCTCTCTCTAGACAGACAGGCAGTAGCCTCTCTCTAGACAGACAGGCAGTAGCCTCTCTCTAGACAGACAGGCAGTAGCCTCTCTCTAGACAGACAGACAGACAGTAGCCTCTCTCTAGACAGACAGGCAGAGAGTAGCCTCTCTCCAGACAGACAGGCAGTAGCCTCTCTCCAGACAGACAGGCAGTAGCCTCTCTCCAGACAGACAGACAGTAGCCTCTCTCTACACAGACAGGCAGTAGCCTCTCTCCAGACAGACTGACAGTAGCCTCTCTCCAGACAGACAGACAGTAGCCTCTTTCCAGACAGACAGACAGTAGCCTCTCTCCAAACAGACAGACAGTAGCCTCTCTCCAGACAGACAGAGAGTAGCCTCTCTCCAGACAGACAGAGAGCAGCCTCTCTCTAGACAGACAGTAGCCTCTCTCCAGACAGACAGTAGCCTCTCTCCAGACAGACAGAGAGTAGCCTCTCTCCAGACAGACAGACAGTAGCCTCTCTCTAGACAGACAGTAGCCTCTCTCTAGACAGACAGGTAGTAGCCTCTCTCCAGACAGACAGGCAGTAGCCTCTGTCTAGGGAGACAGACAGGCAGTAACCTCTGTCTAAGGAGACAGACAGGCAGTAGCCTCTGTCTAGGGAGACAGACAGGCAGTAGCCTCTCTCCAGACAGACAGACAGACAGTAGCCTCTCTCTAGACAGACAGGCAGTAGCCTCTCTCTAGACAGACAGGCAGTAGCCTCTCTCTAGACAGACAGGCAGTAGCCTCTCTCTAGACAGACAGGCAGTAGCCTCTCTCTAGACAGACAGGCAGTAGCCTCTCTCTAGACAGACAGGCAGTAGCCTCTCTCTAGACAGACAGGCAGTAGCCTCTCTCTAGACAGACAGACAGTAGCCTCTCTCTAGACAGACAGACAGTAGCCTCTCTCCAGACAGACAGGCGCCTCTCTCCAGACAGACAGGCAGTAGCCTCTCTCTAGACAGACAGGCAGTAGCCTCTCTCTAGACAGACAGGCAGTAGCCTCTCTCTAGACAGACAGGCAGTAGCCTCTCTCTAGACAGACAGGCAGTAGCCTCTCTCTAGACAGACAGGCAGTAGCCTCTCTCTAGACAGACAGACAGTAGCCTCTCTCTAGACAGACAGACAGTAACCTCTCTCCAGACAGACAGGCAGTAGCCTTTCTCTAGACAGACAGGCAGTAGCCTCTCTCTAGACAGACAGGCAGTAGCCTCTCTCCAGACAGACAGTAGCCTCTCTCCAGACAGACAGCAGTAGCGTCTCTCTAGACAGACAGACAGTAGCCTCTCTCTAGACAGACAGACAGTAGCCTCTCTCTAGACAGACAGACAGTAGCCTCTCTCTAGACAGACAGGCAGTAGCCTCTCTCCAGACAGACAGGCAGTAGCCTCTCTCTAGACAGACAGGCAGTAG
>NW_024059068.1:27500-41742 GCF_016432855.1 Salvelinus namaycush | reverse complement strand
CTAGCTCCTAATAGGGCAGTCAAATGCTTAGGTTACTAGCTCCTAATAGGGCAGTCAAATGCTTAGGTTACTAGCTCCTAATAGGGCAGTCAAATGCTTAGGTTACTAGCTGCTAATAGGGCAGTCAAATGCTTAGGTTACTAGCTCCTAATAGGGCAGTCAAATGCTTAGGTTACTAGCTCCTAATAGGGCAGTCAAATGCTTAGGTTACTAGCTCCTAATAGGGCAGTCAAATGCTTAGGTTACTAGCTCCTAATAGGGCAGTCAAATGCTTAGGTTACTAGCTCCTAATAGGGCAGTCAAATGCTTAGGTTACTAGCTCCTAATAGGGCAGTCAAATGCTTAGGTTACTAGCTCCTAATAGGGCAGTCAAATGCTTAGGTTACTAGCTCCTAATAGGGCAGTCAAATGCTTTAGGTTACTAGCTCCTAATAGGGCAGTCAAATGCTTTAGGTTACTAGCTCCTAATAGGGCAGTCAAATGCTTAGGTTACTAGCTGCTAATAGGGCAGTCAAATGCTTAGGTTACTAGCTCCTAATAGGGCAGTCAAATGCTTAGGTTACTAGCTCCTAATAGGGCAGTCAAATGCTTAGGTTACTAGCTCCTAATAGGGCAGTCAAATGCTTAGGTTACTAGCTCCTAATAGGGCAGTCAAATGCTTAGGTTACTAGCTCCTAATAGGGCAGTCAAATGCTTAGGTTACTAGCTCCTAATAGGGCAGCCAAATGCTTAGGTTACTAGCTGCTAATAGGGCAGTCAAATGCTTAGGTTACTAGCTGCTAATAGGGCAGTCAAATGCTTAGGTTACTAGCTCCTAATAGGGCAGTCAAATGTTTAGGTTACTAGCTCCTAATAGGGCAGTCAAATGCTTAGGTTACTAGCTCCTAATAGGGCAGTCAAATGTTTAGGTTACTAGCTGCTAATAGGGCAGCCAAATGTTTAGGTTACTAGCTCCTAATAGGGCAGCCAAATGTTTAGGTTACTAGCTGCTAATAGGGCAGCCAAATGCTTAGGTTACTAGCTCCTAATAGGGCAGTCAAATGCTTAGGTTACTAGCTCCTAATAGGGCAGTCAAATGTTTAGGTTACTAGCTCCTAATAGGGCAGTCAAATGCTTAGGTTACTAGCTCCTAATAGGGCAGCCAAATGCTTGTGTTACTAGCTCCTAATAGGGCAGCCAAATGTTTAGGTTACTAGCTGCTAATAGGGCAGCCAAATGCTTAGGTTACTAGCTCCTAATAGGGCAGTCAAATGCTTAGGTTACTAGCTCCTAATAGGGCAGTCAAATGTTTAGGTTACTAGCTCCTAATAGGGCAGTCAAATGCTTAGGTTACTAGCTCCTAATAGGGCAGTCAAATGCTTAGGTTACTAGCTCCTAATAGGGCAGTCAAATGTTTAGGTTACTAGCTCCTAATAGGGCAGCCAAATGCTTAGGTTACTAGCTCCTAATAGGGCAGTCAAATGTTTAGGTTACTAGCTCCTAATAGGGCAGTCAAATGCTTAGGTTACTAGCTCCTAATAGGGCAGTCAAATGCTTAGGTTACTAGCTCCTAATAGGGCAGCCAAATGCTTAGGTTACTAGCTCCTAATAGGGCAGCCAAATGCTTAGGTTACTAGCTGCTAACAGCGCAGCAAAAACGGAAAAACAAATACACAAATAATAATAATAATCAAAAAACTAGAAACAAGAAATCCTGAATGGGAATATGGGCCCGGCGGAGAGTCGCTTTCAAACATAGTCCTTCAAGCCGCATATCTTCTACAAGTCAAGGGCAGCTTGTCAACCTGTTTCCCCCCCTAAAAACAACACGATCCCATGAAGAAGCAGTATGAGGACAATGGTGTCCTGGAGTGTCATACCCATAACATAGATTAGGGAGGATGCCAACTAACTGACCCCCATTAAACCAGTCAATACATTTTTTCCAAACAGTAAAATGAATAAGTGACTAACAGAAAATACTGTAGACTGAACAACCATGTTTCACTAAGAGCTTAAAGGAAAGAGGAAACAATACCATGATTATGGGCTAACAGTCAAAAGACTGTAGTCTACTATTGAACAGGAAACAATACCATGATTATGGGCTAACAGTCAAAAGACTGTAGTCTACTATTGAACAGGAAACAATACCATGATTATGGGCTAACAGTCAAAAGACGATAGTCTACTATTGAACAATCAACTCCTGTAATGAAGCAGCTAAGAAAAAAAGTCATTTTCAAACGTTTTCCAAAATGCAATTAGTGAGAAAACATCGTGCTAACCAGCACATCTAACGAGAGAGATTCCAGACGTGACCGAGATTAAAATCTCTATTAGAAACGAATGGATCTAATAGCAACAACTAGGATGGGTTGTTAATATGACCAGGATGGGTTGTTAATATGACCAGGATGGGTTGTTAATATGACCAGGATGGGTTGATAATATGACCAGGATGGGTTGATAATATGACCAGGATGGGTTGATAATATGACCAGGATGGGTTGATGATATGACCAGGATGGGTTGTTGATATGACTAGGATGGGTAGATAATATAACCAGGACGGGTTGATAATATGACCAGGATGGGTTGTTAATATAACCAGGATGGGTTGTTAATATGACCAGGATGGGTTGTTAATATGACCAGGATGGGTTGATAATATGACCAGGATGGGTTGTTAATATGACCAGGATGGGTTGTTAATATGACCAGGATGGGTTGATAATATGACCAGGATGGGTTGTTAATATGACCAGGATGGGCTGATAATATGACCAGGATGGGTTGATAATATGACAAGGATGGGTTGATAACATGACCAGGATGGGTTGATAATATGACCAGGATGGGTTGATAATATGACCAGGATGGGTTGATAATATGACCAGGATGGGTTGATAATATGATCAGGATGGGTTGATAATATGACCAGGATGGGTTGATAATATGACCAGGATGGGTTGATAATATGACCAGGATGGGTTGATAATATGACCAGGATGGGTTGTTAATATAACCAGGATGGGTTGATAAAATGACCAGGATGGGTTGATAATATGACCAGGATGGGTTGATAATATGATCAGGATGGGTTGATAATATGACCAGGATGGGTTGATAATATGACCAGGATGGGTTGAAAATATGACCAGGATGGGTTGAAAATATGACCAGGATGGGTTGATAATATGACCAGGATGGCTTGATAACATGACCAGGATGGGTTGATAATATGACCAGGATGGGTTGATAATATAACCAGGATGGGTTGTTAATATGACCAGGATGGGTTGTTAATATGACTAGGATGGGGGGTTGATAATATGACCAGGATGGGTTGATAATATGACCAGGATGGGTTGATAATATGACCAGGATGGGTTGATAATATGACCAGGATGGGTTGTTAATATGACTAGGATGGGCTGATAATATGACCAGGATGGGTTGATAATATGACCAGGATGGGTTGATAATATGACCAGGATGGGTTGATTGATGACCAATGACTGGGCCAACCAATGACTGGGCCGACCAATGACTGGGCTGACCAATGGCTGGGCTGACCAACGACTGGGCTGACCAACGACTGGGCCGACCAATGACTGGGCTGACCAATGACTGGGCCGACCAATAACTGGGCTGACTAATGGCTGGTGCTGACCAACGACTGGGCTGACTAATGGCTGGTGCTGACCAATGACTGGGCTGACCAATGACTGGGCTGACCAATGACTGGGCTGACCAATGACTGGGCTGACCAATGACTGGGCTGACCAACAATTGGGCTGACCAATAACTGGGCTGACTAATGGCTGGTGCTGACCAACGACTGGGCTGACTAATGGCTGGTGCTGACCAACGACTGGGCTGACCAATGACTGGGCTGACCAATGACTGGGCCGACCAATAACTGGGCTGACTAATGGCTGGTGCTGACCAACGACTGGGCTGACTAATGGCTGGTGCTGACCAATGACTGGGCTGACCAATGACTGGGCTGACCAATGACTGGGCTGACTAATGACTGGGCTGACCAATGACTGGGCTGACCAATAACTGGGCTGACCAATAACTGGGCCGACCAATAACTGGGCCGACCAATAACTGGGCCGACCAATAACTGGGCTGACTAATGGCTGGTGCTGACCAATGACTGGGCTGACCAATGACTGGGCTGACCAATAACTGGGCTGACTAATGGCTGGTGCTGACCAACGACTGGGCTGACTAATAGCTGGTGCTGACCAATGACTGGGCTGACCAATGACTGGGCTGACCAATGACTGGGCTGACCAATGACTGGGCTGACCAACAATTGGGCTGACCAATAACTGGGCTGACTAATGGTTGGTGCTGACCAACGACTGGGCTGACTAATGACTGGGCTGACCAACGACTGGGCTGACCAATGACTGGGCTGACCAATGACTGGGCTGACCAACGACTGGGCTGACCAACGACTGGGCTGACCAACGACTGGGCTGACCAATGACTGGGCTTATAAAAGCACATTGCTCTGGTGCTGTCTGACAGGATATTCTGCTCCTCTAACCAGACTATGTACTGTATTCTGCTCCTCTATCTAGACTATGTACTGTATTCTGCTCCTCTATCTAGACTATGTACTGTATTCTGCTCCTCTATCTAGACTATGTACTGTATTCTGCTCCTCTATCTAGACTATGTACTGTATTCTGCTCCTGTTCTGCTCCTCTATCTAGACTATGTACTGTATTCTGCTCCTCTATCTAGACTATGTACTGTATTCTGCTCCTCTAACTAGACTATGTACTGTATTCTGCTCCTCTAACTAGACTATGTACTGTATTCTGCTCCTCTAACTAGACTATGTACTGTATTCTGCTCCTCTAACTAGACTATGTACTGTATTCTGCTCCTCTATCTAGACTATGTACTGTATTCTGCTCCTCTAACTAGACTATGTACTGTATTCTGCTCCTCTATCTAGACTATGTACTGTATTCTGCTCCTCTAACTAGACCATGTACTGTATTCTGCTCCTCTATCTAGACTATGTACTGTATTCTGCTCCTCTAACTAGACTATGTACTGTATTCTGCTCCTCTAGCTAGACTATGTACTGTATTCTGCTCCTCTATCTAGACTATGTACTGTATTCTGCTCCTCTATCTAGACCATGTACTGTATTCTGCTCCTCTAACTAGACTATGTACTGTAGTCTGCTCCTCTATCTAGACTATGTACTGTATTCTGCTCCTCTAACTAGACTATGTACTGTATTCTGCTCCTGTTCTGCTCCTCTATCTAGACTATGTACTGTATTCTGCTCCTCTAACTAGACTATGTACTGTATTCTGCTCCTCTATCTAGACTATATACTGTATTCTGCTCCTCTATCTAGACTATGCACTGTATTCTGCTCCTCTAACTAGACTATGTACTGTATTCTGCTCCTCTATCTAGACTATGTACTGTATTCTGCTCCTCTATCTAGACTATGTACTGTATTCTGCTCCTCTAACTAGACTATGTACTGTATTCTCCTCCTCTAACTAGACTATGTACTGTATTCTGCTCCTCTAACTAGACTATGTACTGTATTCTGCTCCTCTATCTAGACTATGTACTGTATTCTGCTCCTCTAACTAGACTATGTACTGTATTCTCCTCCTCTATCTAGACTATGTACTGTATTCTGCTCCTGTTCTGCTCCTCTATCTAGACTATGTACTGTATTCTGCTCCTCTAACTAGACTATGTACTGTATTCTGCTCCTCTATCTAGACTATGTACTGTATTCTGCTCCTCTATCTAGACTATGTACTGTATTCTGCTCCTCTATCTAGACTATGTACTGTATTCTGCTCCTCTATCTAGACTATGTACTGTATTCTGCTCCTCTATCTAGACTATGTACTGTATTCTGCTCCTCTATCTAGACTATGTACTGTATTCTGCTCCTCTATCTAGACTATGTACTGTATTCTGCTCCTCTAACTAGACTATGTACTGTATTCTGCTCCTGTTCTGCTCCTCTATCTAGACTATGTACTGTATTCTGCTCCTCTATCTAGACTATGTACTGTATTCTGCTCCTCTAACTAGACTATGTACTGTATTCTGCTCCTCTATCTAGACTATGTACTGTATTCTGCTCCTCTATCTAGACTATGTACTGTATTCTGCTCCTCTATCTAGACTATGTACTGTATTCTGCTCCTCTATCTAGACTATGTACTGTATTCTGCTCCTCTATCTAGACTATGTACTGTATTCTGCTCCTCTATCTAGACTATGTACTGTATTCTGCTCCTCTATCTAGACTATGTACTGTATTCTGCTCCTCTATCTAGACTATGTACTGTATTCTGCTCCTCTAACTAGACTATGTACTGTATTCTGCTCCTGTTCTGCTCCTCTATCTAGACTATGTACTGTATTCTGCTCCTCTATCTAGACTATGTACTGTATTCTGCTCCTCTAACTAGACTATGTACTGTATTCTGCTCCTCTATCTAGACTATGTACTGTATTCTGCTCCTCTATCTAGACTATGTACTGTATTCTGCTCCTCTATCTAGACTATGTACTGTATTCTGCTCCTCTATCTAGACTATGTACTGTATTCTGCTCCTCTATCTAGACTATGTACTGTATTCTGCTCCTCTATCTAGACAATGTACTGTATTCTGCTCCTCTAACTAGACTATGTACTGTATTCTGCTCCTCTATCTAGACTATGTACTGTATTCTGCTCCTCTAGCTAGACTATGTACTGTATTCTGCTCCTCTATCTAGACTATGTACTGTATTCTGCTCCTCTATCTAGACTATGTACTGTATTCTGCTCCTCTATCTAGACTATGTACTGTATTCTGCTCCTCTATCTAGACTATGTACTGTATTCTGCTCCTCTAACTAGACTATGTACTGTATTCTGCTCCTCTATCTAGACTATGTACTGTATTCTGCTCCTCTAACTAGACTATGTACTGTATTCTGCTCCTCTATCTAGACTATGTACTGTATTCTGCTCCTCTATCTAGACTATGTACTGTATTCTGCTCCTCTATCTAGACCATGTACTGTATTCTGCTCCTCTAACTAGACTATGTACTGTAGTCTGCTCCTCTATCTAGACTATGTACTGTATTCTGCTCCTCTAACTAGACTATGTACTGTATTCTGCTCCTGTTCTGCTCCTCTATCTAGACTATGTACTGTATTCTGCTCCTCTAACTAGACTATGTACTGTATTCTGCTCCTCTATCTAGACTATATACTGTATTCTGCTCCTCTATCTAGACTATGCACTGTATTCTGCTCCTCTAACTAGACTATGTACTGTATTCTGCTCCTCTATCTAGACTATGTACTGTATTCTGCTCCTCTATCTAGACTATGTACTGTATTCTGCTCCTCTAACTAGACTATGTACTGTATTCTCCTCCTCTAACTAGACTATGTACTGTATTCTGCTCCTCTAACTAGACTATGTACTGTATTCTGCTCCTCTATCTAGACTATGTACTGTATTCTGCTCCTCTAACTAGACTATGTACTGTATTCTCCTCCTCTATCTAGACTATGTACTGTATTCTGCTCCTGTTCTGCTCCTCTATCTAGACTATGTACTGTATTCTGCTCCTCTAACTAGACTATGTACTGTATTCTGCTCCTCTATCTAGACTATGTACTGTATTCTGCTCCTCTATCTAGACTATGTACTGTATTCTGCTCCTCTATCTAGACTATGTACTGTATTCTGCTCCTCTATCTAGACTATGGACTGTATTCTGCTCCTCTATCTAGACTATGTACTGTATTCTGCTCCTCTATCTAGACTATGTACTGTATTCTGCTCCTCTATCTAGACTATGTACTGTATTCTGCTCCTCTAACTAGACTATGTACTGTATTCTGCTCCTGTTCTGCTCCTCTATCTAGACTATGTACTGTATTCTGCTCCTCTATCTAGACTATGTACTGTATTCTGCTCCTCTAACTAGACTATGTACTGTATTCTGCTCCTCTATCTAGACTATGTACTGTATTCTGCTCCTCTATCTAGACTATGTACTGTATTCTGCTCCTCTATCTAGACTATGTACTGTATTCTGCTCCTCTATCTAGACTATGTACTGTATTCTGCTCCTCTATCTAGACTATGTACTGTATTCTGCTCCTCTATCTAGACTATGTACTGTATTCTGCTCCTCTATCTAGACTATGTACTGTATTCTGCTCCTCTATCTAGACTATGTACTGTATTCTGCTCCTCTAACTAGACTATGTACTGTATTCTGCTCCTGTTCTGCTCCTCTATCTAGACTATGTACTGTATTCTGCTCCTCTATCTAGACTATGTACTGTATTCTGCTCCTCTAACTAGACTATGTACTGTATTCTGCTCCTCTATCTAGACTATGTACTGTATTCTGCTCCTCTATCTAGACTATGTACTGTATTCTGCTCCTCTATCTAGACTATGTACTGTATTCTGCTCCTCTATCTAGACTATGTACTGTATTCTGCTCCTCTATCTAGACTATGTACTGTATTCTGCTCCTCTATCTAGACAATGTACTGTATTCTGCTCCTCTAACTAGACTATGTACTGTATTCTGCTCCTCTATCTAGACTATGTACTGTATTCTGCTCCTCTAGCTAGACTATGTACTGTATTCTGCTCCTCTATCTAGACTATGTACTGTATTCTGCTCCTCTATCTAGACTATGTACTGTATTCTGCTCCTCTATCTAGACTATGTACTGTATTCTGCTCCTCTATCTAGACTATGTACTGTATTCTGCTCCTCTATCTAGACTATGTACTGTATTCTGCTCCTCTAACTAGACTATGTACTGTATTCTGCTCCTCTATCTAGACTATGTACTGTATTCTGCTCCTCTAACTAGACTATGTACTGTATTCTGCTCCTCTATCTAGACTATGTACTGTATTCTGCTCCTCTATCTAGACTATGTACTGTATTCTGCTCCTCTAGCTAGACTATGTACTGTATTCTGCTCCTCTATCTAGACTATGTACTGTATTCTGCTCCTCTATCTAGACTATGTACTGTATTCTGCTCCTCTAACTAGACTATGTACTGTATTCTGCTCCTCTATCTAGACTATATACTGTATTCTGCTCCTCTATCTAGACTATGCACTGTATTCTGCTCCTCTAACTAGACTATGTACTGTATTCTGCTCCTCTATCTAGACTATGTACTGTATTCTGCTCCTCTATCTAGACTATGTACTGTATTCTGCTCCTCTATCTAGACTATGTACTGTATTCTGCTCCTGTTCTGCTCCTCTATCTAGACTATGTACTGTATTCTGCTCCTCTAACTAGACTATGTACTGTATTCTGCTCCTCTATCTAGACTATGTACTGTATTCTGCTCCTCTAACTAGACTATGTACTGTATTCTGCTCCTCTATCTATACTATGTACTGTATTCTGCTCCTCTAACTAGACGATGTACTGTATTCTGCTCCTCTATCTAGACTATGTACTGTATTCTGCTCCTCTAACTAGACTATGTACTGTATTCTGCTCCTCTATCTAGACTATGTACTGTATTCTGCTCCTCTAACTAGACTATGTACTGTATTCTGCTCCTCTAACTAGACTATGTACTGTATTCTGCTCCTCTATCTAGACTATGTACTGTATTCTGCTCCTCTATCTAGACTATGTACTGTATTCTGCTCCTCTAACTAGACTATGTACTGTATTCTGCTCCTCTATCTAGACTATGTACTGTATTCTGCGCCTCTATCTAGACTATGTACTGTATTCTGCTCCTCTAACTAGACTATGTACTGTATTCTGCTCCTCTATCTGGACTATGTACTGTATTCTGCTCCTCTATCTAGACTATGTACTGTATTCTGCTCCTCTAGCTAGACTATGTACTGTATTCTGCTCCTCTATCTAGACTATGTACTGTATTCTGCTCCTCTATCTAGACTATGTACTGTATTCTGCTCCTCTAACTAGACTATGTACTGTATTCTGCTCCTCTATCTAGACTATGTACTGTATTCTGTGTGATAAATAAGATACATGAGCGCTCAAATGTATTTCCGGCGGCTAACTGATTAAAGGTTAGGGTCCAGAGGTTAGGGTCAGGGGTTAAGATTAAAGGTTAACCTGTTAACATCCCTACAGTAGATACAATACAATGGCATTTTATTGTCCATCGAAACTGAAATGTAGATGGGAGGTTGACCTCTGACCCTAACCCCTGGATGTTGTCTGTGGATTGGTTGATTGGTTGTTCTTATCTGTGTACGTGGTCCACTAGTGATAGCTGACTACTGGAATTAGGGTTAGGGTCAGGGGTCAGAGGTTAGGGTTGGGGGTCAGTGGTTAGGGTCGGGGTTCAGCAGTCAGGTTTAGGGATCAGGGTTAGGGGTTAGGGTCAGGGTTAGGGTCATCGGTCAGGGTCAGAGGTTAGGGTCAGGGATCTGGGTTAGGGTCAGCGGTTAGGGTCAGAAGTTAGGGATCAGGGGTCAGGGTCAGAGGTTAGGGTCAGGGATCAAGGTTAGGGGTCAGGGTCAGACGTTAGTGTCAGAAGTGAGTGGTCAGGGTTTAGGCTCAGGGTTTAGGGTCAGGGCTAAAGGTCAGGGGTCAGGGTCAGAGGTTAGGTTCAGAGAATAGGGTCAGCGGTCAGGGTAAGAGGTTAGGGTCCAGAGGTTAGGGTCAGGGGTTAAGGGTAAGGGTCAGAAGTTAGGGTCCAGAGGTTTGGGTCCAGAGGTTAGGGGTAAGGGTCAGACGTTAGGGTCAAGGTAAGGGTAATATGGTAGGGGTCAGGGTTTACCTGTTGTCCACCAGAGTCAGTAGACTACTGGGGTTCCTGATGAGTTTATCCAGGAAGGAGACCACGCTGTTGAAGTGAGGTCTCTGCCCTCTCTCCTTCTGCCAGCAGTGGAGCATCAACTGGTGTAGAACCCCAGGACAGTCCATGGGGACGGGGAGACGGTAACCCTCCTCTATAGACAGGATCACCTGTAATATAGAACCACAGGACAGTCCATGGGGACGGGGAGACGGTAACCCTCCTCTATAGACAGGATCACCTGTAATATAGAACCACAGGACAGTCCATGGGGACGGGGAGACGGTAACCCTCCTCTATAGACAGGATCACCTGTAATATAGAACCACAGGACAGTCCATGGGGACGGGGAGACGGTAACCCTCCTCTATAGACAGGATCACCTGTAATATAGAACCACAGGACAGTCCATGGGGACGGGGAGACAGGAACCCTCCTCTATAGACAGGATCACCTGACAGGGAAGAGGTCACAGGTCAAAGGGCAAAGGCGAACATCTTTTCACTCAGAACTTGTCAGCATGGAGTGACCATATAGAGTTCCATGATGATGAAACTTCCACCTAGCCTATCAGAGAGCAAGATAAATCTACTATTACCATAACGCTAAAACCTGTCACATCCTCTCAGAGGGACTAGGGGTCCATTTGGGGTTTGGCAATAGAACACCATAACTCATATCCTGATTTGACAAGAGGGAAAAACAGAACATTAGAACTCACATCCTGATTGGACAAGAGGGAATAACAGAACATTAGAACTCACATCCTGATTGGACATCTCCCAGTAAGGTCTCTCCCCGTACGACATCACTTCCCACATGACGATGCCGTAGCTCCAGACGTCGGAGGCTGAAGAGAACTTCCTGTAGGTGATGGCCTCGGGAGCTGTCCAACGGACCGGGATCTTACCCCCCTGGACAGAGGACAGAAATAAACCCTGGGTCACGTCTCAAACAGCACCTATATAGAGCACTTCTTTTAACCAGGGCCCTATGGACTGAAGTTAAACCCCTATATAGTACACTTCTTTTAACCAGGACCCTATGGACTGAAGTTAAACCCCTATATAGTACACTTCTTTTAACCAGGACCCTATGGACTGAAGTTAAACCCCTATATAGTACACTTCTTTAACCAGGACCCTATGGACTGAAGTTAAACATCTATATAGTACACTTCTTTTAACCAGGACCCTATGGACTGAAGTTAAACCCCTATATAGTACACTTCTTTTAACCAGGACCCTATGGACTGAAGTTAACTTCTACTTGCACACAATCCCGGATCCGGGAGCACCCCCATCAGTAAAAAAGCTGACTAGCATAGCCTAGCATAGCGTCACAAGTAAATACTAGCATCTAAATATCATTAAATCACAAGTCCAAGACACCAGATGAAAGATACACATCTTGTGAATCCAGCCATCATTTCTGATTTTTAAAATGTTTTACAGGGAAGACACAATATGTAGATCTATTAGCTAACCACGATAGCAAAAGACACAACTTTTTTTCCCACCATTTTTTTCCTGCATAGGTAGCTATCACAATTTCGACCAAATAAAGATATAAATAGCCACTAACCAAGAAACAACTTCATCAGATGACAGTCTGATAACATATTTATTGTATAGCATATGTTTTGTTAGAAAAATGTGCATATTTCAGGTATAAATCATAGTTTACCATTGCAGCCACCATCACAACTCTCACCAAAGCAACTAGAATAACTACAGAGACCAACGTGAATTACCTAAATACTCATCATAAAACATTTCTGAAAAATACACAGCGTACAGCAAATGAAAGACAAAGATCTTGTGAATCCAGCCAATATTTCAGATTTTTTAAGTGTTTTACAGCGAAAACACAATATAGCATTATATTAGCTTACTACAATAGCCAACCACACAACAGCATTGATTCAAGCCAACAATAGCGATAACGAATAAACCAGCAAAAGATATTAATTTTTTCACTAACCTTCTCAAACTTCTTCAGATGACAGTCCTATAACATCATATTACACAATACATATAGAGTTTGTTCGAAAATGTGCATATTTAGCGGCACAAATCGTGGTTATACAATGAGAATAGTAGCCAAGCTGCCAACAATATGTCGGGAGAAATCTTGGGAGAGGCACCTAATCTAATCAGTAACTAATCCTAAACTTGACTAAAAAATACAGGTTGGACAGCAAATGAAAGATACATTAGTTCTTAATGCAATCGCTGTGTTAGATTTTTAAAATTAACGTTACTACGACATACAGCGTGCGTTAAAGCGAGACCGCACCGAAATTAATGGCGGAACATGAGTTTTACATTTTTCAACAGAACAACGAATTAACATCATAAATAGTTCTTACTTTTTGATGAGCTCCCATCAGAATCTTGGGCAAGTTGTCCTTTTTCCAAAAGAATCGTTGCTCGGTTGTAGATTGTCGCCTTCAACTTTGGAATTAGCAGTAAACATTAGCCATGTGGGCCAGACGTGCCTAACTCCCTAGAACGCAGCACAAATAAATACCCGAAAATCGCAATATACTGATATAAACTGATATAACTCGGTTTAAAATAACAACATTATGATGTCTTTAACACCTATATCGAATAAAATCAGAGCCGGATATATCTAAGGCCTATAACGGGAGCTTTCTAGAACGCCATCCTGAGGTCTGTCTTGCGTCATGGCGAAGGGAAAAAAGAGGGGACACCACGTTGCCAGCCCATTTATAAGGCCTCAGATCTGCCTAGCAACTCCATTCCAATTCTCACTATTTGCTGACATCCAGGGGAAGGCGTATGCAGTGCATCTCAACCAATAGAATACATGCAAATTAATAAACCGACCTCAGAACAGCCTGCAGATTTCAGATTTCTCACTTCCTCATAGGAAAATTGCTCCAACTCGAGTTCTGTTTTACTCACAGATATAATTCAAACGGTTTTAGAAACTAGAGAGTGTTTTCTATCCAATAGTAATAATAATATGCATATTGTACGAGCAAGAATTGAGTACGAGGCAGTTTAATTTGGGAACGAAATTATTACAAAGTGCAAACAGCACCCCCTATTGAGAAAAGGTTTTAAACACCTATATAGTACACTTCTTTTAACCAGGGCCCTATGGACTGAAGTTAAACCCATATATAGTACACTTCTTTAACCAGGGCCCTATGGACTGAAGTTAAACCCATATATAGTACACTTCTTTTAACCAGGACCCTATGGACTGAAGTTAAACACCTATATAGAACACTTCTTTAACCAGGACCCTATGGACTGAAGTTAAACCCATATATAGTACACTTCTTTAACCAGGAGCCTATGGACTGAAGTTAAACCCATATATAGTACACTTCTTTAACCAGGACCCTATGGACTGAAGTTAAACCCCTATATAGA
>NW_024059068.1:0-20000 GCF_016432855.1 Salvelinus namaycush | reverse complement strand
TTAGACTGAACACTGTCTATAGTGCCTGAGTTAGACTGAACACTGTCTACAGTGCCTGAGTTAGACTGAACACTGTCTACAGTGCCTGAGTTAGACTGAACACTGTCTGGTTGGAAGATTCCCCCTGGTGATGAATCTCACCACTGATCTGAGTGCTGTAACTACTTTCCCCCACAGTGAGGTGACGACTAGCTACACTTAGACACAGTGTCCACTAGATGGCAGTCACGTTACTTAAAACACCAGGATCGGGACTGAGGGAAACCCTCAATAACATTCCACTGCTGGGGGATACCCTCACTGCTGGGGGAAACCCTCAATAACATTCCACTGCTGGGGGATACCCTCACTGCTGGGGGAAACCCTCAAAAACATTCCACTGCTGGGGGAAACCCTCACTGCTGGGGGAAACCCTCACTGACATTCCACTGCTGGGGGAAACCCTCACTGCTGAGGGAAACCCTCACTGACATTCCACTGCTGGGGGAAACCCTCACTGCTGAGGGAAACCCTCACTGACATTCCACTGCTGGGGGAAACCCTCAATAACATTCCACTGCTGAGGGAAACCCTCACTGACATTCCACTGCTGGGGGAAACCCTCAATAACATTCCACTGCTGAGGGAAACCCTCACTGACATTCCACTGCTGGGGGAAACCCTCACTGCTGGGGGAAACCCTCACTGACATTCCACTGCTGGGGGAAACCCTCACTGCTGAGGGAAACCCTCACTGACATTCCACTGCTGGGGGAAACCCTCACTGACATTCCACTGCTGGGGGAAACCCTCAATAACATTACACTGCTGGGAGAAATCCTCAATAACATTCCACTGCTGGGTGAAATCCTCAATAACATTCCACTGCTAGGTGAAACCCTCAATAACATTCCACTGCTGAGGGAAACCCTCAATAATATTCCACTGCTGGGGGAAACCCTCAATAACAATCCACTGCTGGGGGAAACCCTCAATAACATTCCACTGCTGGGTGAAATCCTCAATAACATTCCACTGCTGGGTGAAACCCTCAATAACATTCCACTGCTGAGGGAAACCCTCAATAATATTGCACTGCTGGGGGAAACCCTCAATAACAATCCACTGCTGGGGGAAACCCTCACTGACATTCCACTGCTGGGGGAAACCCTCACTGACATTCCACTGCTGGGGGAAACCCTCAATAACATTCCACTGCTGAGGGAAACCCTCAATAATATTCCACTGCTGGGGGAAACCCTCAATAACATTCCACTGCTGAGGGAAACCCTCACTGACATTCCACTGCTGGGGGAAACCCTCACTGACATTCCACTGATGGGGGAAACCCTCACTGCTGGGGGAAACCCTCAATAACATTCCACTGCTGAGGGAAACCCTCAATAACATTCCACTGCTGAGGGAAACCCTCACTGACATTCCACTGCTGAGGGAAACCCTCAATAACATTCCACTGCTGAGGGAAACCCTCAATAACATTCCACTGCTGAGGGAAACCCTCAATAACATTCCACTGATGGGGAAACCCTCAATAACATTCCACTGCTGAGGGAAACCCTCAAAAACATTCCACTGCTGGGGGAAACCCTCACTGCTGGGGGAAACCCTCACTGACATTCCACTGCTGAGGGAAACCCTCACTGCTGAGGGAAACCCTCACTGACATTCCACTGCTGGGGGAAACCCTCACTGCTGAGGGAAACCCTCACTGACATTCCACTGCTGGGGAAAACCCTCAATAACATTCCACTGCTGAGGGAAACCCTCACTGACATTCCACTGCTGGGGGAAACCCTCAATAACATTCCACTGCTGAGGGAAACCCTCACTGACATTCCACTGCTGGGGGAAACCCTCACTGCTGGGGGAAACCCTCACTGACATTCCACTGCTGGGGGAAACCCTCACTGCTGAGGGAAACCCTCACTGACATTCCACTGCTGGGGGAAACCCTCACTAACATTCCACTGCTGGGGGAAACCCTCAATAACATTCCACTGCTGAGGGAAACCCTCAATAATATTCCACTGCTGGGGGAAACCCTCAATAACAATCCACTGCTGGGGGAAACCCTCACTGACATTCCACTGCTGGGGGAAACCCTCACTGACATTCCACTGCTGGGGGAAACCCTCAATAACATTCCACTGCTGAGGGAAACCCTCAATAATATTCCACTGTTTGGGGAAACCCTCAATAACATTCCACTGCTGAGGGAAACCCTCACTGACATTCCACTTCTGGGGGAAACCCTCACTGACATTCCACTGATGGGGGAAACCCTCACTGCTGGGGGAAACCCTCAATGACATTCCACTGCTGGGGGAAACCCTCAATAACATTCCACTGCTGGAGGAAACCCTCAATAACATTCCACTGCTGGGGGAAACCCTCACTGACATTCCACTGCTGGGGGAAACCCTCACTGACATTCCACTGCTGAGGGAAACCCTCAATAACATTCCACTGCTAGGGGAAACCCTCAATAACATTCCACTGCTGGGGGAAACCCTCAATAACATTCCACTGCTAGGGGAAACCCTCAATAACATTCCACTGCTGGGGGAAACCCTCAATAACATTACACTGCTGGGGGAAACCCTCAATAACATTATACTGCAGGGGGAAACGCTCACTGCTGGGGGAAACCCTCAATAACATTCCACTGCTAGGGGAAACCCTCAATAACATTCCACTGCTGGGGGAAACCCTCACTGACATTCCACTGCTGGGGGAAACCCTCACTGGCATTCCACTGCTGGGGGAAACCCTCAATAACATTCCACTGCTGAGGGAAACCCTCAATAACATTCCACTGCTGAGGGAAACCCTCAATAACATTCCACTGCTGAGGGAAACCCTCAATAACATTCCACTGCTGAGGGAAACCCTCAATAGCATTCCACTGCTGGGGGAAACCCTCAATAACATTCCACTGCTGAGGGAAACCCTCAATAACATTCCACTGCTGGGGGAAACCCTCAATAACATTCCACTGCTAAGGGAAACCCTCAATAACATTCCACTGCTGAGGGAAACACTCACTGACGTTCCACTGCTGGGGGAAACCCTCAATAAAATTCCACTGCTGGGGGAAACCCTCAATGACATTCCACTGCTGGGGGAAACCCTCAATAACATTCCACTGCTGGGGGAAACCCTCAATGCTGAGGGAAACCCTCAATAACATTCCACTGCTGAGGGAAACCCTCAATGCTGAGGGAAACCCTCAATGACATTCCACTGCTGAAGGAAACCCTCAATAACATTCCACTGCTGGGGGAAACCCTCAATGCTGAGGGAAACCCTCAATAACATTCCACTGCTGGGGGAAACCCTCAATAACATTCCACTGTTGGGGGAAACCTTCAATAACATTCCACTGCTGAGGGAAACCCTCAATAACATTCCACAGTGCAGGTAGCCGGCACATAACTACTGTCTATACTGTCTATACACACCATTCTATATAACTACTTTCTATACACACCATCCTATATAACTACTGTCTATACACACCATCCTATATAACTACTGTCTATACACACCATCCTATATAACTACTGTCTATACTGTCTATACACCATCTATAACTACTTACACCATCCTATATAACTACTGTCTATACACACCTATACTACTGTCTATACACACCACCCTATATAACTACTGTCTATACACACCATCCTATATAACTACTGTCTATACTGTCTATACACACCATCCTATATAACTACTGTCTATACACACCATCCTATATAACTACTGTCTATGCACACCATCCTATATAACTACTGTCTATACTGTCTATACACACCATCCTATATAACTACTGTCTATACACACCATCCTTTATAACTACTGTCTATACACACCATCCTATATAACTACTGTCTATACACACCATCCTATATAACTACTGTCTATACACACCATCCTATATAACTACTGTCTATACACACCATCCTATATAACTACTGTCTATACTGTCTATACACACCATCCTATATAACTACTGTCTATACACACCATCCTATATAACTACTGTCTATACTGTCTATACACACCATCCTATATAACTACTGTCTATAGTGTCTTTACACACCGTCATATATAACTACCGTCTATACTGTCTATACACACCATCCTATATAACTACTGTCTATATACACCATCCTATATAACTACTGTCTATACACACCATCCTATATAACTACTGTCTATACTGTCTATACACACCATCCTATATAACTACTGTCCATACTGTCTATACACACCATCCTATATAACTACTGTCTATACACACCATCCTTTAAAACTACTGTCTATACTGTCTATATACACCATCCTATATAACTACTGTCTATACACACCATCCTATATAACTACTGTCTATACACACCATCCTATATAACTACTGTCTATACACACCATCCTATATAACTACTGTCTATACACACCATCCTATATAACTACTGTATACACACCATCCTATATAACTACTGTCTATACACACCATCCTATATAACTACTGTCTATACTGTCTATACACACCATCCTATATAACTACTGTCTATACACACCATCCTATATAACTACTGTCTATACACACCATCCTATATAACTACTGTCTATACACACCATCCTATATAACTACTGTCTATACACACCATCCTATATAACTACTGTCTATACTGTCTATACACACCATCCTATATAACTACTGTCTATACACACCATCCTATATAACTACTGTCTATACACACCATCCTATATAACTACTGTCTATACACACCATCCTATATAACTACTGTCTATACACACCATCCTATATAACTACTGTCTATATACACCATCCTATATAACTACTGTCTATACTGTCTATACACACCATCCTATATAACTACTGTCTATACACACCATCCTATATAACTACTGTCTATACACACCATCCTATATAACTACTGTCTATACACACCATCCTATATAACTACTGTCTATACTGTCTATACACACTATCCTATATAACTACTGTCTATACACACCATCCTATATAACTACTGTCTATACACACCATCCTATATAACTACTGTCTATACACACCATCCTATATAACTACTGTCTATACTGTCTATACACACCATCCTATATAACTACTGTCTATACTGTCTATACACACCATCCTATATAACTACTGTCTATACACACCATCCTATATAACTACTGTCTATACACACCATCCTATATAACTACTGTCTATATACACCATCCTATATAACTACTGTCTATACTGTCTATACACACCATCCTATATAACTACTGTCTATACACACCATCCTATATAACTACTGTCTATACACACCATCCTATATAACTACTGTCTATACTGTCTATACACACCATCCTATATAACTACTGTCTATACACACCATCCTATATAACTACTGTCTATACTGTCTATACACAACATCCTATATAACTACTGTCTATACACACCATCCTATATAACTACTGTCTATACACACCATCCTATATGACTACTGTCTATACACACCATCCTATATAACTACTGTCTATACTGTCTATACACACCATCCTATATAACTACTGTCTATACACACCATCCTATATAACTACTGTCTATACACACCATCCTATATAACTACGGTCTATACTGTCTATACACACCATCCTATATAACTACTGTCTATACACACCATTCTATATAACTACTGTCTATACACACCATCCTATATAACTACTGTCTATACACACCATTCTATATAACTACTGTCTATACACACCATCCTATATAACTACTGTCTATACACACCATCCTATATAACTACTGTCTATACACACCATCCTATATAACTACTGTCTATATACACCATCCTACATAACTACTGTCTATACTGTCTATACACACCATCCTATATAACTACTGTCTATACACACCATCCTATATAACTACTGTCTATACTGTCTATACACACCATCCTATATAACTACTGTCTATACACACCATCCTATATAACTACTGTCTATACACACCATTCTATATAACTACTGTCTATACACACCATCCTATATAACTACTGTCTATACTGTCTATACACACCATCCTATATAACTACTGTCTATACACACCATCCTATATAACTACTGCCTATACACACCATCCTATATAACTACTGTCTATACACACCATCCTATATAACTACTGTCTATACACACCATCCTATATAACTACTGTCTATACTGTCTATACACACCATCCACAATAACTACTGTCTATGCACACCATCCTATATAACTACTGTCTATACACACCATCCTATATAACTACTGTCTATACACACCATCCTATATAACTACTGTCTATACACACCATCCTATATAACTACTGTCTATACACACCATCCTATATAACTACTGTCTATACACACCATCCTATATAACTACTGTCTATACTGTCTATACACACCATCCTATATAACTACTGTCTATACACACTATCCTATATAACTACTGTCTATACTGTCTATACACACCATCCTATATAACTACTGTCTATACACACCATCCTATATAACTACTGTCTATACTGTCTATACACACCATCCTATATAACTACTGTCTATACTGTCTATACACACCATCCTATATAAATACTGTCTATACTGTCTATACACACCATCCTATATAACTACTGTCTATACACACCATCCTATATAACTACTGTCTATACTGTCTATACACACCATCCTATATAACTACTGTCTATACTGTCTATACACACCATCCTATATAACTACTGTCTATACTGTCTATACACACCATCCTATATAACTACTGTCTATACACACCATCCTATATAACTACTGTCTATACACACCATCCTATATAACTACTGTCTATATACACCATCCTATATAACTACTGTCTATACTGTCTATACACACCATCCTATATAACTACTGTCTATACACACCATCCTATATAACTACTGTCTATACACACCATCCTATATAACAACTGTGTATACACACCATCCTATATAACTACTGTCTATACACACCATCCTATATAACTACTGTCAATACTGTCTATACACACCATCCTATATAACTACTGTCTATACTGTCTATACACACCATCCTATATAACTACTGTCTATACACACCATCCTATATAACTACTGTCTATACTGTCTATACACACCATCTTATATAACTACTGTCTATACACACCATCCTATAGAACTACTGTCTATACACACCATCCTATATAACTACTGTCTATACACACCATCCTATATAACTACTGTCTATACACACCATCCTATATAACTACTGTCTATACACACCATCCTATATAACTACTGTCTATACACACCATCCTATATAACTACTGTCTATACACACCGTCCTATATAACTACTGTCTATATACACCATCCTATATAACTACTGTCTATACTGTCTATACACACCATCCTATATAACTACTGTCTATACACACCATCCTATATAACTACTGTCTATACACACCATCCTATATAACTACTGTCTATACTGTCTATACACACCATCCTATATAACTACTGTCTATACACACCATCCTATATAACTACTGTCTATACACACCATCCTATATAACTACTGTCTATACACACCATCCTATATAACTACTGTCTATACACACCATCCTATATAACTACTGTCCATACACACCATCCTATATAACTACTGTCTATACACACCATCCTATATAACTACTGTCTATACTGTCCATACACACCATCCTATATAACTACTGTCTATACACACCATCCTATATAACTACTGTCTATACACACCATCCTATATAACTACTGTCTATACTGTCTATACACACCATCCTATATAACTACTGTCTATACACACCATCCTATATAACTACTGTCTATACACACCACCCTATATAACTACTGTCTATACACACCATCCTATATAACTACTGTCTATACTGTCTATACACACCATCCTATATAACTACTGTCTATACACACCATCCTATATAACTACTGTCTATGCACACCATCCTATATAACTACTGTCTATACTGTCTATACACACCATCCTATATAACTACTGTCTATACACACCATCCTTTATAACTACTGTCTATACACACCATCCTATATAACTACTGTCTATACACACCATCCTATATAACTACTGTCTATACACACCATCCTATATAACTACTGTCTATACACACCATCCTATATAACTACTGTCTATACACACCATCCTATATAACTACTGTCTATATACACCATCCTATATAACTACTGTCTATACACACTATCCTATATAACTACTGTCTATACACACCATCCTATATAACTACTGTCTATACACACCATCCTATATAACTACTGTCTATATACACCATCCTATATAACTACTGTCTATACTGTCTATACACACCATCCTATATAACTACTGTCTATACACACCATCCTATATAACTACTGTCTATACTGTCTATACACACCATCCTATATAACTACTGTCTATACACACCATCCTATATAACTACTGTCTATACTGTCTATACACACCATCCTATATAACTACTGTCTATACACACCATCCTATATAACTACTGTCTATACCGTCTATACACACCATCCTATATAACTACTGTCTATACACACCATCCTATATAACTACTGTCTATACCGTCTATACACACCATCCTATATAACTACTGTCTATACACACCATCCTATATAACTACTGTCTATACTGTCTATACACACCATCCTATATAACTACTGTCTATACTGTCTATACACACCATCCTATATAACTACTGTCTATACACACCATCCTATATAACTACCGTGTGCATGCTTGCTTGCACGTGTGTGTGTGTGTGTGTGTGTGTGTGTGTGTGTGTGTGTGTGTGTGTGTGTGTGTGTGTGTGTGTGTGTGTGTGTGTTCTCTGTGTGTGTGTGTGGGTGTGTGCTTGCTTGCACGTGTGTGTGTGTGTGTGTGTGTGTGTGTGTGTGTGTGTGTGTGTGTGTGTGTGTGTGTGTGTGTGTGTGTGTGTGTGTGTGTGTGTGTGTGTGTGTGTGTGTGTGTGTGTGTGTCTCAGTACCTGCTCCTATCACCCTCTCGATGCGTATTCTAGAAGGATCTATCTCCTTGGTGAACTCGTGGACAGCCTGCGTTGGGTCTTCATATGTGTCAGGGTCCACATACGTCTTGATACCAGGGAAAGGAAGCACGTTGTGAAAGTCGGCCCTCTTATCCTCTGACTTCATCTTAGCCTTGATGAACCCCTGACACCTGGACCGGGAGAGAGACACAGTGGACGAGGTCAGGTAGAGGTTCCTGTCTGGCTACATTACAGACATCAGGTAGAGGTTCCTGTCTGACTACATTACAGACACATGTCAGGTAGAGGTTCCTGTCTGACTACATTACAGACACATGTCAGGTAGAGGTTCCTGTTTGACTACATTACAGACGTCAGGTAGAGGTTCCTGTCTGACTACATTACAGACACATGTCAGGTAGAGGTTCCTGTCTGAACCTCCTGTCATTGTCCATTTGGGACTCATCCTATGTCTTAGCCCAGTCCCAATCTGAACCTCCTGTCAGTGTTCATTTGGGACTCAGCCTCTGTCGTAGCCCAGTCCCAATCTGAACCCTCCTGTCAGTGTTAATTTGGGACTCATCCTATGTCGTAGCCCAGTCCCAATCTGAACCCTCCTGTCAGTGTTCATTTGGGACTCATCCTATGTCGTAGCCCAGTCCCAATCTGAACCCTCCTGTCAGTGTTCATTTGGGACTCATCCTATGTCGTAGCCCAGTCCCAATCTGAACCCTCCTGTCAGTGTTAATTTGGGACTCATCCTATGTCGTAGCCCAGTCCCAATCTGAACCCTCCTGTCAGTGTTCATTTGGGACTCAACCTATGTCTTAGCCCAGTCCCAATCTGAACCCTCCTGTCAGTGTTAATTTGGGACTCATCCTATGTCGTAGCCCAGTCCCAATCTGAACCCTCCTGTCAGTGTTCATTTGGGACTCAACCTATGTCGTAGACCAGTCCCAATCTGAACCTCCTGTCAGTGTTCATTTGGGACTCAGCCTCTGTCGTAGCCCAGTCCCAATCTGAACCTCCTGTCAGTGTCCATACACTCTCTGTCAGTCAGTAGTAGCTACAATGTTACGTTCGTCGATGGAAGGATCGGACCAAGGTGCAGCGTGGTAGACAAAACAACAAATACAAAACGAAACGTCTAGTAGGGCTAAACAGCATAGTACCAAAAACAAGATCCCACAAACTACAGGTGGGAAAAAAGGCTGCCTAAGTATGATCCCCAATCAGAGACAACGATAGACAGCTGCCTCTGATTTGGAACCATACCCGGCCAATAAAGAAATAGAAAACATAGATTGCCCCCCCTAGTCACACCCCGACCTAACCAAATAGAGAAAAGGATCTCTAAGTCAGGGTGACATACATATAGATAGGGGAGTAACCAATGAGAGGAGACAACCAGACAGCCAGCAGCCAGCAGCAGGAATGCATGCAGGGTAATTAGGCATAAAAGTGGTCCAGCCAATGGGAAAATGAGAAGGACAGCTTGGCGGATGTGGGGGTGCCTGGATGAACCGATTTGAACTGAATCACACTCAGAGATAATGAGAGGAGAGGGGGAGAGAAAGAGAGAGGAGAGAGAGGGGAGAGAGGAGGGGGAGGGAGAGGAGTGGTGGGGGAGAGAGGGGAGGAGAGGGGAGAGAGGAGAGAAAGGTGGAGGGAGAGGGAGAGGAGTGGTGGGGGAGAAAGGGGAGGAGAGGGAAGAGAGGAGAGGAGAGAGGTGGAGGGAGAGGGAGAGGAGTGGTGGGGGAGAGAAGAGGCGAGGGGAGAGAGGAGAGAGTGAGTCCTGGGGCTCTGTTCACAAACACAAACAGACCCTGCAGAGCCCCAGGACAGCAACACAATTAGACCTAACCAAATCACGAGAAAACAAAAAGATAATTACTTGACAAATTGGAAAGAATTAACAAAAAAACTGAGCAAACTAGAATGCTATTTGTCTCTAAACAGAGAGTACACAGTGACAGAATACCTGACCACTGTGACTGACACAAACTTAAGGAAATCTTTGACTATGTACAGACTCAGTGAGCATAGCCTTGCTATTGAGAAAGGCCGCCGTAGGCAGACCTGGCTCTCAAGAGAAGACAGGCTATGTGCACACTGCCCACAAAATGAGGTGGAAACTGAGCTGCACTTCCTAACCTCCTGCCTATGACCATATTAGAGACACATATTTCTTTCAGATTACACAGATCCACAAAGAATTTGAAAACAAACCCGATTCTGATAAACTCCCATATCTACTGGGTGAAATACCACAGTGTGCCATCACAGCAGCAATATTTGTGACCTGTTGCCACAAGAAAATGGCAACCAGTGAAGAACAAAAACCATTGTAAATACAACCCATATTTATGCTTATTTATTTTCCCTTTTGAATTTTCAGTATTTGTACATCCTTACAACACTGTATATATACATAATATGACATTTGAAATGTCTTTATTCTTTTGGAATTTCTGTGAGTGTAATGTTTACTGTTCATTTCTACTGTTTATTTCACTTTTGTATATTATCTATTTCACTTTGGCAATGTTAACATATGTTTCCCATGCCAATAAATCTTCTTATGGCTTGGGGGCAGTATTTCGACATCTGGATGAGAAGCGTGTCCAAAGTAAAATGACCTGTTACTCAGGCCCAGAAGCTAGGATATGCATATAATTGGTCGATTTGGATAGAAAACACTCTAAAGTTTCCAAAATTGTTAAGATAATGTCTGTGAGTATAACAGAACTAATATGGCAGGTGAAAACCTGAGGAAAATCCATCCAGGAAGTGGGATCTTTTTGATGTGGGTATTTTCAATTGAATGCCTATAGAGTATCTAATGGGTTAGGACCCAGATTGCAGTTCCTATGGCTTCCACTAGATGTCACCAGCCTTTAGACATTGTTTCAGGCTTGTTTTCTGAAAAATGAAGAAGAATGAGACCTTTTTGTCAGTGGACTGAGGAAGAAAGCAGAGCTGGTTTGCGTGCGTGACCGCTTGCTTTGTTGTTTTCCCTTTCTATTGAATACGTTATTGTCCGGTTTAAATATTATCGATTATTTAGACAATTGACATACCTGAGAATGAATTATAAACATCGTTTGACATGTTTCGACGAACTTTACCGGTACTATTAGGATGTTTTCGTCTGCATGTTTTGACTGCCTTGGAGTCAGTGGATTACTGAACACAACGCGCCAACAAAACAGAGTTTTTGGGATATAAAGAGGGACTTTATCGAACAAAACAAACATTTATTGTGTAGCTGGGACTCTTGTGACTGCAACCAGATGAAGATCTTCAAAGGTTAAGTGATTAATTTTATCGCTATTTCTGACTTTTGTAATTCCTTTACTCTGTTGTAAAAATGTTTGTATGCATTTGTAAGCAGGGGGCGCTGTCCTCAGATAATCACATGGTATGCTTTCGCCGTAAAGCCTTTTTGAAATCTGACAAAGCGACTGGATTAACGAGAAGTTAATCTTTAAACCGATGTATAACACTTGTATTTTTTATGAATGTTTATTATGACTATTTCTGTATTTTGAATTTGTCGCTCGGATGTTGTCGAGGTGGGTCGCTAGCAGAACGCCTGCACCAGAAAGGTTAAAGCCCCTTGAATTGAATTGAGAGAGAGAGGGGCACAAGTACTACTTCAGAAGTATGTTGTCAAGGCAGCCTAAGGGCACACTATTCCCCATAGGGATCTGGTCAAAAGTAGTGCACTATATAGGGAATAGGGTGTCAAAGTAGTGCACTACATAGGGAATAGGGTGTCAAAGTAGTGCACTACATAGGGAATAGGGTGTCAAAGTAGTGCACTATATAGGGAATAGGGTGTCAAAGTAGTGCACTATATAGGGAATAGGGTGTCAAAGTAGTACACTACATAGGGAATAGGGTGTCAAAGTAGTGCACTATATAGGGAATAGGGTGTCATAAAGTAGGGCACTATAAAGGGAATAGAGACATAGGCTAGGAGTGGGGTGTCTCTTACCGTCCGGTGATGAGGAAGAAGAGGGTGAGGATGATGAGCAGGGAGAACCCGCCCACGGCTGCCGTGACAACCACTAGCACCTGCCTATGGTCAGCTGCCATGCCTGAGTCTGTTACGGGACAGAGCAGAGAGAGACAAGCATACGACTTAGTACTACACACACTGGGACAAGTATACAGCTTAGTACTACACACACTGAGACAAGTATACAGCTTAGTACTACACACACTGAGACAAGTATACAACTTAGTACTACACACACTGAGACAAGTATACAACTTAGTACTACACACACTGAGACACGCATACAACTTAGTACTACACACACTGAGACAAGTATACAACTTAGTACTACACTCATTGAGACAAGTATACAACTTAGTACTACACACACTGGGACAAGTATACAACTTAGTACTACACACACTAAGACAAGTACACACTGAGACACGTATACAACTTAGTACTACACACACTGAGACACGTATTCAACTTAGTACTACACACACTGAGACAAGTATACAGCTTAGTACTACACACAATGAGACAAGTATACAACTTATTACTACACACACTGAGACAAGTATACAACTTAGTACTACACACACTGAGACAAGTATACAACTTAGTACTACACACACTGAGACACGTATACAACTTAGTACTACACACACTGGGACAAGTATACAACTTAGTACTACACACACTGAGACAAGTATACTACTTAGTACTACACACACTGAGACAAGTATACAACTTAGTACCACACACACTGAGACAAGTATACAGCTTAGTACTACACACACTGAGACAAGTATACAACTTAGTACTACACACACTGAGACAAGTATACAGCTTAGTACTACACACACTGAGACAAGTATACAGCTTAGTACTACACACACTGAGACAAGTATACAACTTAGTACTACACACACTGAGACAAGTATACAACTTAGTAGTACACACACACTGGGACAAGTATACAACTTAGTACTACACACACTGAGACAAGTATACAACTTAGTACTACACACACTGAGACAAGTATACAACTTAGTACTACACACACTGAGACAAGTATACAACTTAGTACTACACACACTGAGACAAGTATACAACTTAGTACTACACACACTGAGACAAGTATACAACTTAGTACCACACACACTGAGACAAGTATACAACTTAGTACTACACACACTGAGACAAGTATGCAACTTAGTACTACACACACTGAGATAAGAATACAACTTAGTACTACACACACTGAGACAAGTATACAACTTAGTACTACACTCATTGAGATAAGTATACAACTTAGTACTACACACACTGGGACAAGTATACAACTTAGTACTACACACACTAAGACAAGTACACACTGAGACACGTATACAACTTAGTACTACACACACTGAGACAAGTATACAGCTTAGTACTACACACAATGAGACAAGTATACAACTTATTACTACACACAATGAGACAAGTATACAACTTATTACTACACACACTGAGACAAGTATACAACTTAGTACTACACACACTGAGACAAGTATACAACTTAGTACTACACACACTGAGACACGTATACAACTTAGTACTACACACACTGGGACAAGTATACAACTTAGTACTACACACACTGAGACAAGTATACTACTTAGTACTACACACACTGAGACAAGTATACAACTTAGTACCACACACACTGAGACAAGTATACAGCTTAGTACTACACACACTGAGACAAGTATACAACTTAGTACTACACACACTGAGACAAGTATACAGCTTAGTACTACACACACTGAGACAAGTATACAGCTTAGTACTACACACACTGAGACAAGTATACAACTTAGTACTACACACACTGAGACAAGTATACAACTTAGTAGTACACACACACTGGGACAAGTATACAACTTAGTACTACACACACTGAGACAAGTATACAACTTAGTACTACACACACTGAGACAAGTATACAACTTAGTACTACACACACTGAGACAAGTATACAACTTAGTACTACACACACTGAGACAAGTATACAACTTAGTACTACACACACTGAGACAAGTATACAACTTAGTACCACACACACTGAGACAAGTATACAACTTAGTACCACACACACTGAGACAAGTATGCAACTTAGTACTACACACACTGAGATAAGAATACAACTTAGTACTACACACACTGAGACAAGTATACAACTTAGTACCACACACACTGAGACAAGTATACAGCTTAGTACTACACACACTGAGACAAGTATACAACTTAGTACTACACACACTGAGACAAGTATACAACTTAGTACTACACACACACTGAATCACACACACACACACACACACACACACACACACACACACACACACACACACACACACACACACACACACACACACACACACACACACACTGAGAAACACACACACTGAAACACACACACTGAAACACACACACTGAGAAACACACACACACACACGCACACACACACACACACACACACACACACACACACACACACACACACACACTGAGAACACACACACTGAGAAACACACACACTGAGAACACACACACTGAGAACACACACTGAGAGAACACACACACACACACACACACACACACACACACACACACACACACACACACACACTGAAACACACACACACACACAGAAACACACACACAGAGAAACACACAGACACAGAGAAACACACACACAGAGAAACACACAGACACACAGACGCGTGTCCTCACCCTCGTCCCCGGTGGAGAAGTCAAACGTGTCGCTGTAAGCGGTGAAGCCTGCGGCGGTGCGAGCGCGCACGTGGAACACGTACACGGTGGAGGGCTTGAGACCGGTCACGATGACGCTGAGGGCCTTGGTACGGGTCGATGAGTATCCCGACTGTTCCTGTTCCTGGTGAGGACACACCCCAAATGACTTCACTTACAACAGGGTGGGAGCAAAAAAAGACATACAGAAGCCACCTCCAGGAGCACTGGTTAACAGACCTTTTTATCCAATGTGTCTTACATTTGACTTATTTTACCTTTATTTTACCAGGTAAGTTGAGAACATGTTCTCATTTACAGCAACGACCTGGGGAATAGTTACAGGGGAGAGGAGAGGGGATGAATGAGCCAATTGTAAGCTGGGGATGATTAGGTGACCGTAATGGTTTGAGGGCCAGATTGGGAATTTAGCCAGAACACCGGGGTTAACACCCCTACTCTTACGATAAGTGCCATGGGATCTTTTAATGACCTCAGAGAGTCAGGACACCAGTTTAACGTCCCATCTGAAAGACGGCACCCTACACAGGGCAATGTCCCCAATCACTGCCCTGGGGCATTGGGATATTTTTTTAGACCAGAGGAAAGAGTGCCTCCTACTGGCCCTCCAACACCACTTCCAGCAACACCTGGTCTCCCATCCAGGGACCGACCAGGACCAACCCTGCTTAGCTTCAGAAGCAAGCCGGCAGTGGTATGCAGGGCGGTATGGCTGGCATACAGTGAGTGTATACATTTTAGTATGTGAACCGTGTGGGAATTGAACCGACAACCTTCGCATTTCTCTATACAACTAAAGTGTTACAGAAATGTGGTCTATAGGACGTTACCTTATCGTAGTACTTGATCTCATAGTCCAGTATGACGTTAGGCTGCTGTTCTGCCTCCGGCCAGGAGAGGGCGATACTGTTGTCAGATGCCCAGTCCTTCCTCACCACGCCGACCAGAGAAGGACCTGCAGAGACACGTTCACAGGCCTGGGTCAAATTACATTGTGTAAAATACTCCCAAATACTCATCAGTGGTTTGGACCAGGGGGAGAACGACTGTCGCCTCTCAATTCAGAATACAGGATGCCCCACTTCCTGACCTTAGCAAACTAAAACCGATTCCTGCCCTTAACAAGATAAAACCGACTTCCTGCCCTTAGTAAGATAAAACCGACTTCCTGAGCTTAACAAGATAAAACCGACTTCCTGACCTTAGCAAGATAAAACCGACTTCCTGACCTTAGCAAGATAAAACCGACTTCCTGACCTTAGCCAGCTAAAACCGACTTCCTGACCTTCGCAAGATAAAACCGACTTCCTGACCTTCGCAAGATAAAACCGACTTCCTGACCTTCGCAAGATAAAACCGACTTCCTGACCTTAGCAAGATAAAACCGACTTCCTGACCATAACAAGATAAAACTGACTTCCTGACCTTAACAAGATAAAACCGACTTCCTGACCTTAGCAAGATAAAACCGACTTCCTGACCTTAGCAAGATAAAACTGAATTCCTGACCTTAACAAGATAAAACTGACTTCCTGACCTTAACAAGATAAAACTGACTTCCTGACCTTAGCAAGATAAAACTGACTTCCTGACCTTAACAAGATAAAACCCGACTTCCTGACCTTAACAAGATAAAACCCGACTTCCTGACCTTAGCAAGATAAAACCGACTTCCTGACCTTAGCAAGATAAAACCGACTTCCTGACCTTAGCTAGATAAAACCGACTTCCTGACCTTAGCAAGATAAAACCGACTTCCTGACCGTAGCAAGATAAAACTGACTTCCTGACCTTAGCAAGATAAAACCGACTTCCTGACCTTAGCAAGATAAAACCGACTTCCTGCCCTTAACAAGATAAAACCGACTTCCTGCCCTTAGTAAGATAAAACCGACTTCCTGAGCTTAACAAGATAAAACCGACTTCCTGACCTTAGCAAGATAAAACCGACTTCCTGACCTTAGCAAGATAAAACTGACTTCCTGACCTTAGCCAGCTAAAACCGACTTCCTGACCTTCGCAAGATAAAACCGACTTCCTGACCTTCGCAAGATAAAACCGACTTCCTGACCTTCGCAAGATAAAACCGACTTCCTGACCTTAGCAAGATAAAACCGACTTCCTGACCTTAACAAGATAAAACCGACTTCCTGACCTTAGCAAGATAAAACTGACTTCCTGACCTTAACAAGATAAAACTGACTTCCTGACCTTAGCAAGATAAAACCGACTTCCTGACCGTAACAAGATAAAACCGATTCCTGCCCTTAACAAGATAAAACCGACTTCCTGCCCTTAGTAAGATAAAACCGACTTCCTGAGCTTAACAAGATAAAACCGACTTCCTGACCTTAGCAAGATAAAACCGACTTCCTGACCTTAGCAAGATAAAACCGACTTCCTGACCTTAGCCAGCTAAAACCGACTTCCTGACCTTCGCAAGATAAAACCGACTTCCTGACCTTCGCAAGATAAATCGACTTCCTGACCTTCGCAAGATAAAACCGACTTCCTGACCTTAGCAAGATAAAACCGACTTCCTGACCATAACAAGATAAAACTGACTTCCTGACCTTAACAAGATAAAACCGACTTCCTGACCTTAGCAAGATAAAACCGACTTCCTGACCTTAGCAAGATAAAACTGAATTCCTGACCTAAACAAGATAAAACTGACTTCCTGACCTTAACAAGATAAAACTGACTTCCTGACCTTAGCAAGTAAACTGACTTCCTGACCTTAACAAGATAAACGCCGACTGCTTCCTGATCTAACAAGATAAAACCCGACTTCCCTGCCCTTACAAGATAAACCGCTTCCTGACGTTAGGCAGACTAAACCCGACTTCCTGACCCTTACAGATAAAACCCCGACTCCTGACCGTTAACAAGATAAAACCGACTTCCTGACCTTAGCTTAGATAAAACCGACTTCCCTGACCTTAGCAAGATAAACCGACTTCCTGACCGTGAGCAAGATAAAACTGACCTTCCTGACCTTAGCAAGATATAAAACCAAAACCGACCTTCCTGACCTTAAGCAGATAAAACAGACTTCCTGCCCTTAACAAGATAACACCGAATTCCTGTGCCCTTATAAGATACAAACCGACTTCCTGAGCTTACAAGATAAAACCGCTTCCTGACCTTAGTCAAAGATAACCCTGACTGTTCCTGACCTTAGCAAGATAAAACTGACTTCCTGACCTTAGCCATCTAAAACCGACTTCCTACCTTCGCAAGAATAAAAAAAAACCGACTTCCTGACCTAACCTTCTTCGCAAGATAAAACCGACTTCCTGACCTTAGCAATAATAAAAACCGACTCCTGACCTTAACAAGCATAAAACCGACTCCTGACCTTAGCAAGATAACTGACTTCCTGCACCTTAACAAGATAAAACTGACTTCCCTGAACCTTAGCAAGAATATGGGGGTGTATGGCCGTGTCGGACTTTCCTGACCGAACAAGATAAAACCGACTTCCTGCCCGTAACAAGAAGATAAACCGACTTCCTGAACCTTAGGCAAGATAAAACCGACTTCCTGACCATACAAGATAAACTGACATTCCTGACCTTAACCAAGATAAAACCGAACTTCCTGACCTTTAGCAAGATAAAACCGACTTCCTGACCTTAGCAAGATAAAACTGTGAAGTTCCTGACCTTAACAAGATAAAACTGACTTTCCTGACCCTTTAACAAGATAACACTGACTTCCTGACCTTAGCAAGATAAAACTGACTTCCTGCTTAACAAGGATAAAACCCGACTTCCTGACCTTAACAAGATAAAACCAACCCGACTCCTGAACTTAGCAAGATAAAACCGACTCCTGACCTTAGCCAAGATAAAACCGACTTCCTGACCTTTTAAAAAAGCAAGATCAAACCGCTTCTGACCTTAGCAAGATAAAACCGACTTCCTGACCGTAACAAGATCAAATAACCGACTTCCTGAACCTTATCTAGATAAAAAACCGACTCCTTCCTGACTTAGCAAGAAATAAAACCGGACTTCCTG
>NW_024059067.1:0-41770 GCF_016432855.1 Salvelinus namaycush | reverse complement strand
GCCATTTCATAGCCCTTCATCTAGTAAGTGGTTTAAATGCCAGGATGTTGTACTCAGTTCAGCCCTTCATCTAGTATGGTGTAAATGTCCAGGATGTTAGTACTCATTTCAAGCCCTTCATCGTTAAGTATGGTTTAAAATGCCAGGATGTTATACTCAGTTTGCAGGCCCTTCATCTATGATTGGTTTAAAATGGACAGGATGTGTTAGGTACTCATTTCAGCCCTTCATCTATGTATGGTTTAAATGCCAGGATGTTGTACTCAGTTTCAAGCCCTTCATCTAGTATGGTTTAAATGCCAGGATGTTGTACTCATTTCAGCCCTTCATCTAGTATGGTTTAAATGCCAGGATGTTTAGCTAATTCATGTTCAGCCCTTCATCGTAGTCGGTTTAAATGGCAGGATGTTAGTACTCAGTTCAGGCCCTTCATCTAGTATGGTTTAATGCCAGGATGTTATACTCATTTCAGCCCTTCATCTAGTATGGTTTAAATGCCAGGATGTTATACTCATTTCAGCCCTTCATCTAGTATGGTTTAAATGCCAGGATGTTGTACTCATTTCAGCCCTTCATCTAGTATGGTTTAAATGCCAGGATGTTGTACTCATTTCAGCCCTTCATCTAGTATGGTTTAAATGCCAGGATGTTGTACTCATTTCAGCCCTTCATCTAGTATGGTTTAAATGCCAGGATGTTATACTCATTTCAGCCCTTCATCTAGTATGGTTTAAATGCCAGGATGTTGTACTCATTTCAGCCCTTCATCTAGTATGGTTTAAATGCCAGGATGTTGTACTCATTTCAGCCCTTCATCTAGTATGGTTTAAATGCCAGGATGTTGTACTCATTTCAGCCCTTCATCTAGTATGGTTTAAATGCCAGGATGTTATACTCATTTCAGCCCTTCATCTAGTATGGTTTAAATGCCAGGATGTTGTACTCATTTCAGCCCTTCATCTAGTATGGTTTAAATGCCAGGATGTTGTACTCATTTCAGCCCTTCATCTAGTATGGTTTAAATGCCAGGATGTTGTACTCATTTCAGCCCTTCATCTAGTATGGTTTAAATGCCAGGATGTTGTACTCATTTCAGCCCTTCATCTAGTATGGTTTAAATGCCAGGATGTTATACTCATTTCAGCCCTTCATCTAGTATGGTTTAAATGCCAGGATGTTGTACTCATTTCAGCCCTTCATCTAGTATGGTTTAAATGCCAGGATGTTATACTCATTTCAGCCCTTCATCTAGTATGGTTTAAATGCCAGGATGTTATACTCATTTCAGCCCTTCATCTAGTATGGTTTAAATGCCAGGATGTTATACTCATTTCAGCCCTTCATCTAGTATGGTTTAAATGCCAGGATGTTATACTCATTTCAGCCCTTCATCTAGTATGGTTTAAATGCCAGGATGTTATACTCATTTCAGCCCTTCATCTAGTATGGTTTAAATGCCAGGATGTTGTACTCATTTCAGCCCTTCATCTAGTATGGTTTAAATGCCAGGATGTTGTACTCATTTCAGCCCTTCATCTAGTATGGTTTAAATGCCAGGATGTTATACTCATTTCAGCCCTTCATCTAGTATGGTTTAAATGCCAGGATGTTGTACTCATTTCAGCCCTTCATCTAGTATGGTTTAAATGCCAGGATGTTGTACTCATTTCAGCCCTTCATCTAGTATGGTTTAAATGCCAGGATGTTGTACTCATTTCAGCCCTTCATCTAGTATGGTTTAAATGCCAGGATGTTATACTCATTTCAGCCCTTCATCTAGTATGGTTTAAATGCCAGGATGTTATACTCATTTCAGCCCTTCATCTAGTATGGTTTAAATGCCAGGATGTTGTACTCATTTCAGCCCTTCATCTAGTATGGTTTAAATGCCAGGATGTTGTACTCATTTCAGCCCTTCATCTAGTATGGTTTAAATGCCAGGATGTTGTACTCATTTCAGCCCTTCATCTAGTATGGTTTAAATGCCAGGATGTTGTACTCATTTCAGCCCTTCATCTAGTATGGTTTAAATGCCAGGATGTTAGTACTCATTTCAGCCCTTCATCTAGTATGGTTTAAATGCCAGGATGTTATACTCATTTCAGCCCTTCATCTAGTATGGTTTAAATGCCAGGATGTTGTACTCATTTCAGCCCTTCATCTAGTATGGTTTAAATGCCAGGATGTTATACTCATTTCAGCCCTTCATCTAGTATGGTTTAAATGCCAGGATGTTGTACTCATTTCAGCCCTTCATCTAGTATGGTTTAAATGCCAGGATGTTATACTCATTTCAGCCCTTCATCTAGTATGGTTTAAATGCCAGGATGTTGTACTCATTTCAGCCCTTCATCTAGTATGGTTTAAATGCCAGGATGTTGTACTCATTTCAGCCCTTCATCTAGTATGGTTTAAATGCCAGGATGTTGTACTCATTTCAGCCCTTCATCTAGTATGGTTTAAATGCCAGGATGTTGTACTCATTTCAGCCCTTCATCTAGTATGGTTTAAATGCCAGGATGTTGTACTCATTTCAGCCCTTCATCTAGTATGGTTTAAATGCCAGGATGTTATACTCATTTCAGCCCTTCATCTAGTATGGTTTAAATGCCAGGATGTTGTACTCATTTCAGCCCTTCATCTAGTATGGTTTAAATGCCAGGATGTTATACTCATTTCAGCCCTTCATCTAGTATGGTTTAAATGCCAGGATGTTGTACTCATTTCAGCCCTTCATCTAGTATGGTTTAAATGCCAGGATGTTGTACTCATTTCAGCCCTTCATCTAGTATGGTTTAAATGCCAGGATGTTATACTCATTTCAGCCCTTCATCTAGTATGGTTTAAATGCCAGGATGTTGTACTCATTTCAGCCCTTCATCTAGTATGGTTTAAATGCCAGGATGTTATACTCATTTCAGCCCTTCATCTAGTATGGTTTAAATGCCAGGATGTTATACTCATTTCAGCCCTTCATCTAGTATGGTTTAAATGCCAGGATGTTATACTCATTTCAGCCCTTCATCTAGTATGGTGTAAATGCCAGGATGTTGTACTCATTTCAGCCCTTCATCTAGTATGGTTTAAATGCCAGGATGTTGTACTCATTTCAGCCCTTCATCTAGTATGGTTTAAATGCCAGGATGTTATACTCATTTCAGCCCTTCATCTAGTATGGTGTAAATGCCAGGATGTTGTACTCATTTCAGCCCTTCATCTAGTATGGTTTAAATGCCAGGATGTTGTACTCATTTCAGCCCTTCATCTAGTATGGTTTAAATGCCAGGATGTTATACTCATTTCAGCCCTTCATCTAGTATGGTGTAAATGCCAGGATGTTATACTCATTTCAGCCCTTCATCTAGTATGGTTTAAATGCCAGGATGTTGTACTCATTTCAGCCCTTCATCTAGTATGGTTTAAATGCCAGGATGTTGTACTCATTTCAGCCCTTCATCTAGTATGGTTTAAATGCCAGGATGTTGTACTCATTTCAGCCCTTCATCTAGTATGGTTTAAATGCCAGGATGTTGTACTCATTTCAGCCCTTCATCTAGTATGGTTTAAATGCCAGGATGTTATACTCATTTCAGCCCTTCATCTAGTATGGTTTAAATGCCAGGATGTTGTACTCATTTCAGCCCTTCATCTAGTATGGTTTAAATGCCAGGATGTTGTACTCATTTCAGCCCTTCATCTAGTATGGTTTAAATGCCAGGATGTTATACTCATTTCAGCCCTTCATCTAGTATGGTTTAAATGCCAGGATGTTGTACTCATTTCAGCCCTTCATCTAGTATGGTTTAAATGCCAGGATGTTATACTCATTTCAGCCCTTCATCTAGTATGGTTTAAATGCCAGGATGTTGTACTCATTTCAGCCCTTCATCTAGTATGGTTTAAATGCCAGGATGTTGTACTCATTTCAGCCCTTCATCTAGTATGGTTTAAATGCCAGGATGTTATACTCATTTCAGCCCTTCATCTAGTATGGTTTAAATGCCAGGATGTTATACTCATTTCAGCCCTTCATCTAGTATGGTTTAAATGCCAGGATGTTATACTCATTTCAGCCCTTCATCTAGTATGGTTTAAATGCCAGGATGTTATACTCATTTCAGCCCTTCATCTAGTATGGTTTAAATGCCAGGATGTTGTACTCATTTCAGCCCTTCATCTAGTATGGTTTAAATGCCAGGATGTTATACTCATTTCAGCCCTTCATCTAGTATGGTTTAAATGCCAGGATGTTGTACTCATTTCAGCCCTTCATCTAGTATGGTTTAAATGCCAGGATGTTATACTCATTTCAGCCCTTCATCTAGTATGGTTTAAATGCCAGGATGTTGTACTCATTTCAGCCCTTCATCTAGTATGGTTTAAATGCCAGGATGTTGTACTCATTTCAGCCCTTCATCTAGTATGGTTTAAATGCCAGGATGTTGTACTCATTTCAGCCCTTCATCTAGTATGGTTTAAATGCCAGGATGTTATACTCATTTCAGCCCTTCATCTAGTATGGTTTAAATGCCAGGATGTTGTACTCATTTCAGCCCTTCATCTAGTATGGTTTAAATGCCAGGATGTTATACTCATTTCAGCCCTTCATCTAGTATGGTTTAAATGCCAGGATGTTGTACTCATTTCAGCCCTTCATCTAGTATGGTTTAAATGCCAGGATGTTGTACTCATTTCAGCCCTTCATCTAGTATGGTTTAAATGCCAGGATGTTGTACTCATTTCAGCCCTTCATCTAGTATGGTTTAAATGCCAGGATGTTATACTCATTTCAGCCCTTCATCTAGTATGGTTTAAATGCCAGGATGTTATACTCATTTCAGCCCTTCATCTAGTATGGTTTAAATGCCAGGATGTTATACTCATTTCAGCCCTTCATCTAGTATGGTTTAAATGCCAGGATGTTGTACTCATTTCAGCCCTTCATCTAGTATGGTTTAAATGCCAGGATGTTGTACTCATTTCAGCCCTTCATCTAGTATGGTTTAAATGCCAGGATGTTGTACTCATTTCAGCCCTTCATCTAGTATGGTTTAAATGCCAGGATGTTATACTCATTTCAGCCCTTCATCTAGTATGGTTTAAATGCCAGGATGTTGTACTCATTTCAGCCCTTCATCTAGTATGGTTTAAATGCCAGGATGTTGTACTCATTTCAGCCCTTCATCTAGTATGGTTTAAATGCCAGGATGTTATACTCATTTCAGCCCTTCATCTAGTATGGTTTAAATGCCAGGATGTTATACTCATTTCAGCCCTTCATCTAGTATGGTTTAAATGCCAGGATGTTATACTCATTTCAGCCCTTCATCTAGTATGGTTTAAATGCCAGGATGTTGTACTCATTTCAGCCCTTCATCTAGTATGGTTTAAATGCCAGGATGTTGTACTCATTTCAGCCCTTCATCTAGTATGGTTTAAATGCCAGGATGTTGTACTCATTTCAGCCCTTCATCTAGTATGGTTTAAATGCCAGGATGTTGTACTCATTTCAGCCCTTCATCTAGTATGGTTTAAATGCCAGGATGTTGTACTCATTTCAGCCCTTCATCTAGTATGGTTTAAATGCCAGGATGTTGTACTCATTTCAGCCCTTCATCTAGTATGGTTTAAATGCCAGGATGTTGTACTCATTTCAGCCCTTCATCTAGTATGGTTTAAATGCCAGGATGTTGTACTCATTTCAGCCCTTCATCTAGTATGGTTTAAATGCCAGGATGTTATACTCATTTCAGCCCTTCATCTAGTATGGTTTAAATGCCAGGATGTTGTACTCATTTCAGCCCTTCATCTAGTATGGTTTAAATGCCAGGATGTTATACTCATTTCAGCCCTTCATCTAGTATGGTTTAAATGCCAGGATGTTGTACTCATTTCAGCCCTTCATCTAGTATGGTTTAAATGCCAGGATGTTGTACTCATTTCAGCCCTTCATCTAGTATGGTTTAAATGCCAGGATGTTATACTCATTTCAGCCCTTCATCTAGTATGGTTTAAATGCCAGGATGTTATACTCATTTCAGCCCTTCATCTAGTATGGTTTAAATGCCAGGATGTTATACTCATTTCAGCCCTTCATCTAGTATGGTTTAAATGCCAGGATGTTATACTCATTTCAGCCCTTCATCTAGTATGGTTTAAATGCCAGGATGTTATACTCATTTCAGCCCTTCATCTAGTATGGTTTAAATGCCAGGATGTTGTACTCATTTCAGCCCTTCATCTAGTATGGTTTAAATGCCAGGATGTTGTACTCATTTCAGCCCTTCATCTAGTATGGTTTAAATGCCAGGATGTTATACTCATTTCAGCCCTTCATCTAGTATGGTGTAAATGCCAGGATGTTGTACTCATTTCAGCCCTTCATCTAGTATGGTTTAAATGCCAGGATGTTGTACTCATTTCAGCCCTTCATCTAGTATGGTTTAAATGCCAGGATGTTATACTCATTTCAGCCCTTCATCTAGTATGGTGTAAATGCCAGGATGTTATACTCATTTCATCTAGTATGGTTTAAATGCCAGGATGTTGTACTCATTTCAGCCCTTCATCTAGTATGGTTTAAATGCCAGGATGTTATACTCATTTCAGCCTTTCATCTAGTATGGTTTAAATGCCAGGATGTTGTACTCATTTCAGCCCTTCATCTAGTATGGTTTAAATGCCAGGATGTTATACTCATTTCAGCCCTTCATCTAGTATGGTTTAAATGCCAGGATGTTGTACTCATTTCAGCTCTTCATCTAGTATGGTTTAAATGCCAGGATGTTGTACTCATTTCAGCCCTTCATCTAGTATGGTTTAAATGCCAGGATGTTGTACTCATTTCAGCCCTTCATCTAGTATGGTTTAAATGCCAGGATGTTATACTCATTTCAGCCCTTCATCTAGTATGGTTTAAATGCCAGGATGTTGTACTCATTTCAGCCCTTCATCTAGTATGGTTTAAATGCCAGGATGTTATACTCATTTCAGCCCTTCATCTAGTATGGTTTAAATGCCAGGATGTTGTACTCATTTCAGCCCTTCATCTAGTATGGTTTAAATGCCAGGATGTTGTACTCATTTCAGCCCTTCATCTAGTATGGTTTAAATGCCAGGATGTTATACTCATTTCAGCCCTTCATCTAGTATGGTTTAAATGCCAGGATGTTATACTCATTTCAGCCCTTCATCTAGTATGGTTTAAATGCCAGGATGTTATACTCATTTCAGCCCTTCATCTAGTATGGTTTAAATGCCAGGATGTTATACTCATTTCAGCCCTTCATCTAGTATGGTTTAAATGCCAGGATGTTGTACTCATTTCAGCCCTTCATCTAGTATGGTTTAAATGCCAGGATGTTGTACTCATTTCAGCCCTTCATCTAGTATGGTTTAAATGCCAGGATGTTATACTCATTTCAGCCCTTCATCTAGTATGGTTTAAATGCCAGGATGTTGTACTCATTTCAGCCCTTCATCTAGTATGGTTTAAATGCCAGGATGTTGTACTCATTTCAGCCCTTCATCTAGTATGGTTTAAATGCCAGGATGTTATACTCATTTCAGCCCTTCATCTAGTATGGTTTAAATGCCAGGATGTTGTACTCATTTCAGCCCTTCATCTAGTATGGTTTAAATGCCAGGATGTTGTACTCATTTCAGCCCTTCATCTAGTATGGTTTAAATGCCAGGATGTTGTACTCATTTCAGCCCTTCATCTAGTATGGTTTAAATGCCAGGATGTTGTACTCATTTCAGCCCTTCATCTAGTATGGTTTAAATGCCAGGATGTTGTACTCATTTCAGCCCTTCATCTAGTATGGTTTAAATGCCAGGATGTTATACTCATTTCAGCCCTTCATCTAGTATGGTTTAAATGCCAGGATGTTATACTCATTTCAGCCCTTCATCTAGTATGGTTTAAATGCCAGGATGTTGTACTCATTTCAGCCCTTCATCTAGTATGGTTTAAATGCCAGGATGTTGTACTCATTTCAGCCCTTCATCTAGTATGGTTTAAATGCCAGGATGTTGTACTCATTTCAGCCCTTCATCTAGTATGGTTTAAATGCCAGGATGTTATACTCATTTCAGCCCTTCATCTAGTATGGTTTAAATGCCAGGATGTTGTACTCATTTCAGCCCTTCATCTAGTATGGTGTAAATGCCAGGATGTTGTACTCATTTCAGCCCTTCATCTAGTATGGTTTAAATGCCAGGATGTTGTACTCATTTCAGCCCTTCATCTAGTATGGTTTAAATGCCAGGATGTTGTACTCATTTCAGCTCTTCATCTAGTATGGTTTAAATGCCAGGATGTTGTACTCATTTCAGCCCTTCATCTAGTATGGTTTAAATGCCAGGATGTTATACTCATTTCAGCCCTTCATCTAGTATGGTTTAAATGCCAGGATGTTGTACTCATTTCAGCCCTTCATCTAGTATGGTTTAAATGCCAGGATGTTATACTCATTTCAGCCCTTCATCTAGTATGGTTTAAATGCCAGGATGTTGTACTCATTTCAGCCCTTCATCTAGTATGGTTTAAATGCCAGGATGTTGTACTCATTTCAGCCCTTCATCTAGTATGGTTTAAATGCCAGGATGTTATACTCATTTCAGCCCTTCATCTAGTATGGTTTAAATGCCAGGATGTTATACTCATTTCAGCCCTTCATCTAGTATGGTTTAAATGCCAGGATGTTATACTCATTTCAGCCCTTCATCTAGTATGGTTTAAATGCCAGGATGTTATACTCATTTCAGCCCTTCATCTAGTATGGTTTAAATGCCAGGATGTTATACTCATTTCAGCCCTTCATCTAGTATGGTGTAAATGCCAGGATGTTGTACTCATTTCAGCCCTTCATCTAGTATGGTTTAAATGCCAGGATGTTGTACTCATTTCAGCCCTTCATCTAGTATGGTTTAAATGCCAGGATGTTATACTCATTTCAGCCCTTCATCTAGTATGGTGTAAATGCCAGGATGTTGTACTCATTTCAGCCCTTCATCTAGTATGGTTTAAATGCCAGGATGTTGTACTCATTTCAGCCCTTCATCTAGTATGGTTTAAATGCCAGGATGTTATACTCATTTCAGCCCTTCATCTAGTATGGTGTAAATGCCAGGATGTTATACTCATTTCATCTAGTATGGTGTAAATGCCAGGATGTTGTACTCATTTCAGCCCTTCATCTAGTATGGTTTAAATGCCAGGATGTTGTACTCATTTCAGCCCTTCATCTAGTATGGTTTAAATGCCAGGATGTTGTACTCATTTCAGCCCTTCATCTAGTATGGTTTAAATGCCAGGATGTTGTACTCATTTCAGCTCTTCATCTAGTATGGTTTAAATGCCAGGATGTTGTACTCATTTCAGCCCTTCATCTAGTATGGTTTAAATGCCAGGATGTTATACTCATTTCAGCCCTTCATCTAGTATGGTTTAAATGCCAGGATGTTGTACTCATTTCAGCCCTTCATCTAGTATGGTTTAAATGCCAGGATGTTGTACTCATTTCAGCCCTTCATCTAGTATGGTTTAAATGCCAGGATGTTGTACTCATTTCAGCCCTTCATCTAGTATGGTTTAAATGCCAGGATGTTATACTCATTTCAGCCCTTCATCTAGTATGGTTTAAATGCCAGGATGTTGTACTCATTTCAGCCCTTCATCTAGTATGGTTTAAATGCCAGGATGTTGTACTCATTTCAGCCCTTCATCTAGTATGGTTTAAATGCCAGGATGTTATACTCATTTCAGCCCTTCATCTAGTATGGTTTAAATGCCAGGATGTTGTACTCATTTCAGCCCTTCATCTAGTATGGTTTAAATGCCAGGATGTTATACTCATTTCAGCCCTTCATCTAGTATGGTTTAAATGCCAGGATGTTATACTCATTTCAGCCCTTCATCTAGTATGGTTTAAATGCCAGGATGTTATACTCATTTCAGCCCTTCATCTAGTATGGTTTAAATGCCAGGATGTTATACTCATTTCAGCCCTTCATCTAGTATGGTTTAAATGCCAGGATGTTGTACTCATTTCAGCCCTTCATCTAGTATGGTTTAAATGCCAGGATGTTGTACTCATTTCAGCCCTTCATCTAGTATGGTTTAAATGCCAGGATGTTATACTCATTTCAGCCCTTCATCTAGTATGGTTTAAATGCCAGGATGTTATACTCATTTCAGCCCTTCATCTAGTATGGTTTAAATGCCAGGATGTTGTACTCATTTCAGCCCTTCATCTAGTATGGTTTAAATGCCAGGATGTTGTACTCATTTCAGCCCTTCATCTAGTATGGTTTAAATGCCAGGATGTTATACTCATTTCAGCCCTTCATCTAGTATGGTTTAAATGCCAGGATGTTGTACTCATTTCAGCCCTTCATCTAGTATGGTTTAAATGCCAGGATGTTGTACTCATTTCAGCCCTTCATCTAGTATGGTTTAAATGCCAGGATGTTGTACTCATTTCAGCCCTTCATCTAGTATGGTTTAAATGCCAGGATGTTGTACTCATTTCAGCCCTTCATCTAGTATGGTTTAAATGCCAGGATGTTATACTCATTTCAGCCCTTCATCTAGTATGGTGTAAATGCCAGGATGTTATACTCATTTCAGCCCTTCATCTAGTATGGTTTAAATGCCAGGATGTTATACTCATTTCAGCCCTTCATCTAGTATGGTTTAAATGCCAGGATGTTATACTCATTTCAGCCCTTCATCTAGTATGATTTAAATGCCAGGATGTTATACTCATTTCAGCCCTTCATCTAGTATGGTTTAAATGCCAGGATGTTGTACTCATTTCAGCCCTTCATCTAGTAGTGGTTTAAATGCCAGGATGTTGTACTCATTTCAGCCCTTCATCTAGTATGGTTTAAATGCCAGGATGTTATACTCATTTCAGCCCTTCATCTAGTATGGTGTAAATGCCAGGATGTTGTACTTATTTCAGCCCTTCATCTAGTATGGTTTAAATGCCAGGATGTTGTACTCATTTCAGCCCTTCATCTAGTATGGTTTAAATGCCAGGATGTTATACTCATTTCAGCCCTTCATCTAGTATGGTTTAAATGCCAGGATGTTATACTCATTTCAGCCCTTCATCTAGTATGGTTTAAATGCCAGGATGTTATACTCATTTCAGCCCTTCATCTAGTATGGTTTAAATGCCAGGATGTTGTACTCATTTCAGCCCTTCATCTAGTATGGTTTAAATGCCAGGATGTTGTACTCATTTCAGCCCTTCATCTAGTATGGTTTAAATGCCAGGATGTTATACTCATTTCAGCCCTTCATCTAGTATGGTTTAAATGCCAGGATGTTATACTCATTTCAGCCCTTCATCTAGTATGGTTTAAATGCCAGGATGTTGTACTCATTTCAGCCCTTCATCTAGTATGGTTTAAATGCCAGGATGTTGTACTCATTTCAGCCCTTCATCTAGTATGGTTTAAATGCCAGGATGTTGTACTCATTTCAGCCCTTCATCTAGTATGGTTTAAATGCCAGGATGTTGTACTCATTTCAGCCCTTCATCTAGTATGGTTTAAATGCCAGGATGTTGTACTCATTTCAGCCCTTCATCTAGTATGGTTTAAATGCCAGGATGTTGTACTCATTTCAGCCCTTCATCTAGTATGGTTTAAATGCCAGGATGTTATACTCATTTCAGCCCTTCATCTAGTATGGTTTAAATGCCAGGATGTTATACTCATTTCAGCCCTTCATCTAGTATGGTTTAAATGCCAGGATGTTGTACTCATTTCAGCCCTTCATCTAGTATGGTTTAAATGCCAGGATGTTATACTCATTTCAGCCCTTCATCTAGTATGGTTTAAATGCCAGGATGTTGTACTCATTTCAGCCCTTCATCTAGTATGGTTTAAATGCCAGGATGTTATACTCATTTCAGCCCTTCATCTAGTATGGTTTAAATGCCAGGATGTTGTACTCATTTCAGCCCTTCATCTAGTATGGTTTAAATGCCAGGATGTTGTACTCATTTCAGCCCTTCATCTAGTATGGTTTAAATGCCAGGATGTTATACTCATTTCAGCCCTTCATCTAGTATGGTTTAAATGCCAGGATGTTGTACTCATTTCAGCCCTTCATCTAGTATGGTTTAAATGCCAGGATGTTGTACTCATTTCAGCCCTTCATCTAGTATGGTGTAAATGCCAGGATGTTGTACTCATTTCAGCCCTTCATCTAGTATGGTTTAAATGCCAGGATGTTGTGCTCATTTCAGCCCTTCATCTAGTATGGTTTAAATGCCAGGATGTTATACTCATTTCAGCCCTTCATCTAGTATGGTTTAAATGCCAGGATGTTGTACTCATTTCAGCCCTTCATCTAGTATGGTGTAAATGCCAGGATGTTGTACTCATTTCAGCCCTTCATCTAGTATGGTGTAAATGCCAGGATGTTGTACTCTCTTCATCTAGTATGGTTTAAATGCCAGGATGTTATACTCATTTCAGCCCTTCATCTAGTATGGTTTAAATGCCAGGATGTTGTACTCATTTCAGCCCTTCATCTAGTATGGTTTAAATGCCAGGATGTTATACTCATTTCAGCCCTTCATCTAGTATGGTGTAAATGCCAGGATGTTATACTCATTTCAGCCCTTCATCTAGTATGGTTTAAATGCCAGGATGTTATACTCATTTCAGCCCTTCATCTAGTATGGTTTAAATGCCAGGATGTTGTACTCATTTCAGCCCTTCATCTAGTATGGTTTAAATGCCAGGATCTTGTACTCATTTCAGCCCTTCATCTAGTATGGTTTAAATGCCAGGATGTTGTACTCATTTCATCCCTTCATCTAGTATGGTTTAAATGCCAGGATGTTATACTCATTTCAGCCCTTCATCTAGTATGGTGTAAATGCCAGGATGTTGTACTCATTTCAGCCCTTCATCTAGTATGGTTTAAATGCCAGGATGTTGTACTCATTTCAGCTCTTCATCTAGTATGGTTTAAATGCCAGGATGTTGTACTCATTTCAGCCCTTCATCTAGTATGGTGTAAATGCCAGGATGTTATACTCATTTCAGCCCTTCATCTAGTATGGTGTAAATGCCAGGATGTTGTACTTATTTCAGCCCTTCATCTAGTATGGTGTAAATGCCAGGATGTTATACTCATTTCAGCCCTTCATCTAGTATGGTTTAAATGCCAGGATGTTGTACTCATTTCAGCCCTTCATCTAGTATGGTTTAAATGCCAGGATGTTGTACTCATTTCAGCCCTTCATCTAGTATGGTTTAAATGCCAGGATGTTATACTCATTTCAGCCCTTCATCTAGTATGGTTTGATTTGGAATTTTAGGGCCCCTTTAGGTAAGAAAAAAATATCTAAAAAACAATATTTTGTAAAATGTTGATATCGGCCTTTACTACTATAGCCCATAGAAACACATTGAATAACACATTCATAAATGTCAATTATTTCATTTATTTATCAAGCCTTAGCAGTCATTCTCATCTCATTCCCAATGATCAGTGCTTTAGTTTATTATGTCAAATCAAATCAAATTTTATTGTTCACATACACATGGTTAGCAGATGTTATTGCGAGTGTAGCGAAATGCTTGTGCTTCTAGTTCCAACAGTGCAGTAATTTCTAACAAGTAATCTAACAATTCCACAACAACTACCTAATACTCGCAAGTCTGTGTGCTGTAGGTGTCCAGGAGGGCAGGTAGTTTGCCCCCGGTGATGAATTGTGCAGACCGCACTACCGTCTGGAGAGCCCTGTGGTTGTGGGCGGTGCAGTTGCCGACCAGGCGGCGATACAGCCCGACAGGATGCTCTCAGTTGTGCATCTGTAAAAGTTTGTGAGGGTTTAAGGTGACAAGCCAAATTTCTTCAGCCTTCGCCTTCTTCACCACACTGTCTCTGTGGGTAGACCATTTCAGTTTGTCCGTGATGTGTACGCCGAGTAACTTAAAACCTTCCACCTTCTCCACTGCTGTCTCGTGGATGTGGATAGGGGGGTGCTCCCTCTGCTGTTTCCTGAAGTCCACGATCATCTCCTTTGTTTTGTTGACATTGAGTGAGAGGTTGTTTTCCTGACACCACACTCTGAGTGCCCTCACCTCCTCCCTATAGGCTATCTTGTTGTTGTTGGTGATCAAGCCTAATACTGTTGTGTCGTCTGCAAACTTGATGATTTAGTTGGAGGCGTGCATAGCCACGCAATCGTGGGTGAATAGGGAGTACAGGAGGGTGCTTAGCACGCACCTTTGTGGGGCCCCAGTGTTGAGGATCATCAAAGTGGGGATGTTGTTTCCTACCTTCACCACCTGGGGACGGCCCGTCAGGAAGTCCAGGACCCAATTGCACAGGGCAGGGTTGAGACCCATGGCCTCAAGCTTAATGATGAGCTTGGAGGGTACTATGGTGTTGAATGCTGAGCTGTAGTCAATGAACAGCATTCTTACATAGGTATTCCTCTTGTCCAGATCAATCAATCAAATTGATTTATTATGCCCTTTTTACAAGAGCCGATGTCACAAAATGCTGTACAGAAACCCAGCCTAAAACCCCAAACAGCAAGCAATGCAGATGTAGAAGCACGGTGGCTAGGAAAAACTCCCTAGAAAGGCCAGAACCTAGGATTAAACCTAGAGAGGAACCAGGCTATGAGGGGGTGGCCAGTCCTCCTCTGGCTGTGCCGGGTGGAGATTATAACAGAACATGACCAAGATGTTCAAACGTTCACAGATGACCAGCAGGGTCAAATAATAATAATCACAGTGGTTGTAGAGGGTGCAACAGGTCAGCACCTCAGGAGTAAATGTCAGTTGGCTTTTCATAGCCGATCATTCAGAGTTCAGAGAGAGAGTCGAAAACAGCAGGTCTGGGAAAAGGTAGCACGTCCTGTGAATAGGTCAGGGTTCCATAGCCGCAGACAGAACAGTTGAAACTGGAGGAGCAGCACAACCAGGTGGACTGGGGACAGCAAGGAGCCATCAGGCCAGGTAGTCCTGAGGCATGGTCCTAGGGCTCAGGTCCTCCGAGAGAGAAAGAAAGAAAGAGAATTAGAGGGAGCATACTTAAATTCACACAGGACACTGGATAATACAGGAGAAATACTCCAGATATAACAAACTGACCCTAGCCCCCGGACACATAAACTACTGCAGCATAAATACTGGAGGCTGAGACAGGAGGGGTCGGGAGACACTGTGACCCCGTCCAACGATACCCCCGTATAGGGCCAAACAGGCAGGATATAACCCCACCCACTTTGCCAAAGCACAGCCCCCACACCACTAGAGGGATATCTTCAACCACTAACTTACCATCCTGAGACAAGGCCGAGTATAGCCCATGAAGATCTCCGCCACCGCACGAACCCGAGAGGGGCGCCAACCCAGACAGGAAGATCACGTCAGTGACTCAACCCACTCAAGTGACGCACCCCTCCTAGGGACGGCATGGAAGAGCACCAGTAAGCCAGTGACTCAGCCCCCGTAATAGGGTTAGAGGCAGAGAGTCTCAGTGGAGAGAGGGGAACCGGCCAGGAAGAGACAGCGAAGGCGGTTCGTCGCTCCATTGCCTTTCCGTTCACCTTCACACTCCTGGGCCAGACTACACTCAATCATAGGACCTACTGAAGAGATGACTCTTCAATAAAGACTTAAAGGTTGAGACCGAGTCTGAGTCTCTCACATGGGTAGGCAGACCATTCCATAAAAATGGAGCTCTATAGGAGAAAGCCCTTCCTCCAGCTGTTTGCTTAGAAATTCAAGGGACAGTAAGGAGGCCTGCGTCTTGGGACTGTAGCGTACGTATAGTTATTTTGGTTCTAGTCAAGATTCTAGAAGACCGTGTTTAGCACTAACTGAAGTTTATTTAGTGCTTCATCCGGGTAGACGGAAAGTAAAGCATTGCAGTAGTCTAACCTGTTATGGCTGCAAGGGGTAGTATTGAGTAGCCTGATAAAATGTGTCCATTTCAAACGGCGTCGTACTCAATTCTTGCTCGTACAATATGCATATTATTATTACTATTGGATAGAAAACACTCTCTAGTTTCTAAAACCGTTTGAATTATTTCTCTGAGTGAAACAGAACTCCTTCTGCAGCACTTTTCCTGACCCGGAAGTTCAAAGTCTGAAATCGAGGCTCTCTTCCTCTTCATGCCTATACATGGGCAATGAACGTAAGAGTCTACGTACACTTCATACACCTTCCTCTGGGTGTCAAGAAGGCTGTGAGAGAAGAAAGGAGGTGATTATCTCGATCTGGGATGGAATAAACCCTCTTGGAATGACGTGTAGCCAACTTCCGGTAATCTAAAGAACGCAATTTGGACAGTGGGGTTGGCTTTTGTTTTGCTGACGTTATAGGCGAATATTATTTCCGGCTTTGATTTTATTTGATACATGTCACCATATCATCGTAACGTATGTTTTTTCAATATAGTTTCATCAGATTATTGAAATTTTTTCGGGAGTTTTGCCGTGTTCCGTTCTCTTCCGTTTGTTTACATGGAGAGATCCGTGCAACCCGGCTAGCACGCTTGCTAAATGGAGAGAGAAAGTTGCCATTCTGAATCCAAACAACGACTCATCTGGACAAGGGATACCTTGTTCAACATTCTGATGAAAGATCAGCAAAAGTAAGACCCAATTTATGATGTTATTTCATATATCTGTCGTAGTCGCCGGCGCCCAAGTGTTTCTATTGTGCTAAGCTAAGCTAATATAACGCAACATTTTGTTTTCGCTGTAAAACACTTAATAAATCGGAAATATTGTCTGGCATCACAAGATGCCTGTCTTTCATTTACTGTACACTATGTATTTTTCAGAAATGTTTTATGATGAGTAATTAGGTATTTGACGTTGGTGTCTGTAAATATTATGGCTGCTTTCGGTGCAATTTCTGAATGTAGCTGCAATGTAAACTATGATTTATACCTGAAATATGCACATTTTTCGAAAAAAACATATGCTATACAATAAATATGTTATCAGACTGTCATCTGATGAGGTTGTTTCTTGGTTAGTGGCTATTTTTATCTTTATTTGGCCGAATTTGTGATAGCTACTGATGGAGTCAAAAACTGATGGAGTAAGAATAGTGGTGTCTTTTGCTAACGTGGTTAGCTAATAGATTTACATATTGTGTCTTCCCTGTAAAACATTTTAAAAATCGGACAAATCGGACATGATTCACAAGATGTGCACCTTTCATCTGGTGTCTTGGACTTGTTAATGTGTGAAAGTTAAATATTTAAAAAAAATATCTTTTGAATTTCGCGCCCTGCACTTGAGCTGGATGTTGTCATAAGTGTACCGGTGTCGGGCTGCAGCCCAAACAGGCTAACCTAGAAGTGACAAAAGCATGGATACATTTTTGGACAGAAAGTTTCAGATTTTTGCAATGTTACATTGATGGAAAAAAGCCCTTGAAACAGTTGATATTTTTGTCAAAGAGAGATCAGGGTCCAGAGTAACGCCGAGGTCCTTCAGTTTTATTTGAGACGACTGTACAACCATCAAGATTAATTGTCAGATCCAACAGAATATCTCTTCGTTACTTGGGACCTAGAACAAGCATCTCTGTTTTGTCCGAGTTTTAAAGTAAAACATTTGCTGCCATCCACTTCCTTATTTCTGAAACACAGGCTTCTAGCGAGGGCAATTTTGGGGCTTCACCATGTTTCATCGAAATGTACAGCTGTGTGTCATCCGCATAGCAGTGAATGTTAACATTATGTTTCCGAATGACATCACCAAGAGGTAAACTATGTATTGAAAACAATAGTGGTCCTAAAACGGAACCTTGAGGAACACCAACATTTACAGTTGATTTGTCAGAGGACAAACCATCCACAGAGACAAACTGATATCTTTCCAACAGACCCAAACCTGGCCCGAATGTGTCCGTGTAGACCAATTTGGGTTTTCAATCTTTCCAAAAGAATGTGGTGATCGATGGTATCAAAAGCAGCACTAAGGTCTAGGAGCACAAGGACAGATGCAGAGCCTCGGTCTGACAACATTAAAAGGTAATTTATGACCTTCACGAGTGCAGTCTCAGTGCTATGAGGGGGTCTAAAACCAGGCTGAAGCGTTTCATATACATTGTTTGTCTTCAGGAAGGCAGTGAGTTACTGCACAAACAGCTTTTTCAAAAATGTTGGAGAGGAATGGGAGAATCGATAGTTTTTCATATTTTTTGGGTCAAGGTTTGGCTTTTTCAAGAGAGGCTTTATTACTGCCACTTTTAGTGAGTTTGGTACACATCCGGTGGATAGGGAGCCATTTATTATGTTCAACATAGGAGGGCCAAGCACAGGAAGCAGCTCTTTCAGTAGTTTAGTTGGAGTAGGGTCCAGTATGCAGCTGGAAGGTTTAGAGACCATGACTATTTTCATCAATGTGACAAGAGATCTAGTATTTAACAACTTGAGTGTCTCCCTTGTTCCTAGGTCCTGGCAGTGTTGTGCAGACTCAGGACAACTGAGCTTTGGAGAAATACGCAGATTTAAAGAGGAGTCCGTAATTTGCTTTCTAATGATCGTGATCTTTTCGTCAAAGAAGTTGAATTTATCACTGCTGAAGTGAAAGCCATCCTCTCTTGGGGAATGCTGCTTTTTAGTTAGCTTTGCGACAGTTTAAAAAATAAATTTGGGATTGTTCTTATTCTCCTCAATTCAGTTGGAAAATAGGATGATTGAGCAGCAGTGAGGGCTCTTCGATACTGCACGGTACTGTCTTTCCAAGCTAATCGGAAGACTTCCAGATTGGTGTAGCGCGGGTATTTTCTGTATACCAGGGAGCTAGTTTCTTATGACAAATGTTTTTTGCTTTTCGGGGTGCGACTGCATCTAGGGTATTACGCAAGGTAAAATTTTGTTCCTCAGTTAGGAGGTTAACCAATTTTTGTACTCTGACGTCCTTGGGTACGTGGAGGGACACTGGAAGGGCATCTAGGAATCTTTGGGTTGTCAGAGAATACATAGCACGACTTTTGATGATCCTTGGTTTGGTTTTGAGCTGATTATTTGAATATTAGAATATTATCTGACATGACTACAAGGTCCAATAGGAATTCAGGGAACTCAGTGAGGAACGCTGTATACGGCCCAGAAGGCCTGTAAACAGTAGCTATAAAAAGTGATTGAGTAGGCTGCATAGATTTCATGACTAGAAGCTCAAACGACGAAAATGCAGTCTTTTTTTTGTCAATTGAAATTTGCTATCGTAAATGTTAGCAACACCTCTGCCTTTGCGGGATGCGCGGGGGATATGGTCACTAGTGTAACCAGGAGGAAAGGACTCATTTCTCACAGTAAAATCATCAGGCTTTTGTCATGTTTCAGTCAGGCCAATCACATCAAGATTATGATCAGTGATTAGTTCATTGACTATAACTGCCTTGGAAGTGAGGGATCTAACATTAAGTAGCCCTATTTTGAGATGTGAGGCATCACAATCTCCTTCAACAATGACAGGAATGGAGGAGGTCTTTATTCCAGTGAGATTGCTAAGGCGAACACCGCCATGTTTAGTTTTGCCCAACCTAGATCGAGGCACAGACACAGTCTCAATGAGGATAGCTGAGCTGACTACACTGACTATGCTAGTGGCAGACTCCACTAAGCTGACAGGCTGGCTAACAGCCTGCTACCTGGCCTGCACCCTATCTCGTTGTGAAGCTAGAGGAGTTAGAGCCCTGTCTTATGTTCATAGATAAGATGAGAGCACCCCTCCAGCTTGGATGGAGTCCGTCACTCCTCAGCAGGCCAGGCTTGGTCCTGTTTGTGGGTGAGTCCCAGAAAGAGTGCCAATTACATACAAATTATCTTTTGGGAGAGGCAGAAAACCGTTTTCAACCAGCGATTGAGTTGTGAGACTCTGCTGTAGAGCTCATCACTCCCCCTAACTGGGAGGGGGCCAGAGACAATTACTCGATGCCGATACATCTTTATAGCTGATTTACACGCTGAAGCTATGTTGCGCTTGGTGACCTCGGACAGTTTCATCCTAACATCGTTGGTGCCGATGTGGATAACAATATCCCTATACTCTCTACACTCGCCAGTTTTAGCTTTAGCCAGCACTATCTTCAGATTAGCCTTAACGTCGGTAGCCCTGCCCCCTGGTAAACAGTGTATGATCGCTGGATGATTCGTTTTAAAGTCTAATACTGCGGGTAATGGAGTCGCCAATGACTAGGGTTTTCAATTTGTCAGAGCTAATGATGGGAGGCTTCGGCGTCTCTCAGACCCCGTAACGGGTGGAGCAGGGACCAGAGAAGGCTCGGCCTCTGACTCCGACTCGCTGCTTAATGGGGAGAACCGGTTGAAAGTTTCTGTCGGCTGAATGAGCGACACCGGTTGAGCATTCCAACAGCATTTCCCTCCAGAAGCCATGAGAAAGTTGTCCGGCTGCGGGGATCGTGCGAGGGGATTTATACTACTATCTGTACTTACTGGTGGCACAGATGCTGTGTCATCCTTTCCTACACTGAAATTACCCTTGCCTAACGATTGCGTCTGAAGCTGGGCTTGCTGCACAGCTATCCTCGCCATAAGGCGATCGTTCTCCTGTATATTATGAGTACAGCGACTGCAATTAGAAGGCATAATGTTAATGTTACTACTTAGCTTCGGCTGGTGGAGGTCCTGACGAACCACGTCCAGATAAAGCGTCTGGGGTGAAAAAGTTGAATGAAAAAACTTGAGCGAGGGAAAAAACAAAAATATAAAACGGTAATTAAAAAGTAAAAAAAATGTAAATTTGGCAGGTAGCAAAGTAACGTTAGTAACAAACTGCACAGCAGCACGTAAACAAGTCCACAAGTTGTGACCGGAATTTACGGCAAAGGGGTTGTGTACTGATGGGATTGGGCTGGTGATTGCATCGTCTGTGGACCTATTGGGGGCGGCATGCAAATTGCAATGATTCTAGGGTGGCAGGTAAGATGGAGGTGATATGATCCTTGACTAGTCTCTCAAAGCACTTCATGATGACGGAAGTGAGTGCTATAGGGCAATAGTAATTTAGTTCAGTTACCTTACAATGGCGGCCATCTTGAAGCATGTGGGGACAGCAGACTGGAATAGGGATAGTGTGAATATGTCCGTAAGCGCATGCTTTGAAGACGTGGCTAGGGATGCTGTCTGGGCGAGCAGCCTTGCGAGGGTTAACACGTTTAAATGTCTCACTCACGTCGGCCACGGAGAAGGAGAGCCCACAGTCCTTGGTAGCGGGCCGCGTCGGTGGCACTGTATTATCCTCAAAGCGGGCAAAGAAGGTGTTAAGTTTGTCTGGAAGCAAGACTTCGGTGTCCGTGGTTTTCTTTTTGTAGTCCGTGATTTCCTGTAGACCCAGCCACATATGTCTCCTGTCTGAGCCGTTGAATTGCGACTCCACTTTGTCCCTATACCGACATTTCGCTTGTTTGATTACCTTGCGGAGGGAATAACTACACTGTTTATATTCCTGCCATATTCCCAGACCTCTTTCCATGGTTAAATGTGGGGGTTCACGCTTTCACTTTTGTGCGAATGCCGCCATCCATCCGCGGTTTCTGGTTAGGGTAGGTTTTAATAGTCACAGTGGGTATAACATCTCCTATACACTTCCTTATAAACTCACTCACCGAATCAGCGTATAAATCAAACCACGCCCTGACCGTAGAGATCCTTTTTATGTCTCTGTTTTGGTTGGTCAGGGTGTGGTTTGGGTGGGCATTCTATGCCTAGTGTTCTATTTTTTCTATTTCTTTGTGTTTGGCCGTGTGTGGTTCTCAATCAGAGGCAGCTGTCTATCGTTGTCTCTGATTGAGAACCATATTTAGGTAGCCTGTTTTCCCACTTTGAGTTGTGGGTGATTATTTTCTGTTTAGTGTTTGTCGTCACTTTTCAGAACTGTTCATTTGTCGTGTTGTTGTTTTGTTAGAGTGTTCATATTTATTAAAATAACGTATTATGAATACATACCACGCTGCACCTTGGTCCTCTTCTACTTCTCCCGACGACGTTCGTTCCAGCGGTTCTGAATTTACAATGCCCCGGACTGCCCACGTTTTTCTGTTCAATAGTCTTTTGATTTGAACATTTGAAAAGTGTTGGTGTATTTACCAGGCTGATTGATTCCATTAATATGTGTTAACATCACTTTGTTTTTCATTAATAAATATGCTGAAATGGAACCAAATGATCTGTTTCTGTCTTCATTCCTTTTTAAATAAGATAGATGGACTGTATGGTCTACAGTATAGGTTGAATGTGATAGTCTGTCTATAACCAGCCTGAGTATGTCTATAACCAGCCTGAGGAGGTCTATAACTCCATTAGGTTGAATGTGACAGTCTGTCTATAACCAGCCTGAGGAGGTCTATAACTCCATTAGGTTGAATGTGATAGTCTGTCTATAACCAGCCTGAGGAGGTCTATATCTCCATTAGGTTGAATGTGATAGTCTGTCTATAACCAGCCTGAGGAGGTCTATAACTCCATTAGGTTGAATGTGATAGTCTGACTATAACCAGCCTGAGGAGGTCTATAACTCCATTAGGTTGAATGTGATAGTCTGTCTATAACCAGCCTGAGGAGGTCTATAACTCCATTAGGTTGAATGTGATAGTCTGACTATAACCAGCCTGAGGAGGTCTATAACTCCATTAGGTTGAATGTGATAGTCTGACTATAACCAGCCTGAGGAGGCCTATAACTCCATTAGGTTGAATGTGATAGTCTGACTATAACCAGCCTGAGGAGGTCTATACCTCCATTAGGTTGAATGTGATAGTCTGTCTATAACCAGCCTGAGGAGGTCTATAACTCCATTAGGTTGAATGTGACAGTCTGTCTATAACCAGCCTGAGGAGGTCTATAACTCCATTAGGTTGAATGTGATAGTCTGACTATAACCAGCCTGAGGAGGTCTATAACTCCATTAGGTTGAATGTGATAGTCTGTCTATAACCAGCCTGAGGAGGCCTATAACTCCATTAGGTTGAATGTGATAGTCTGACTGTAACCAGCCTGAGGAGGTCTATAACCAGCCTGAGGAGGTCTATAACTCCATTAGGTTGAATGTGATAGTCTGACTATAACCAGCCTGAGTAAGTCTATAACTCCATTAGGTTGAATGTGATAGTCTGTCTATAACCAGCTTGAGTAGGTCTATAACCAGCCTGAGGAGGTCTATAACTCCATTAGGTTGAATGTGATAGTCTGTCTATAACCAACCTGAGGAGGTCTATAACTCCATTAGGTTGAATGTGATAGTCTGTCTATAACCAGCCTGATGAGGTCTATAACTCCATTAGGTTGAATGTGATAGTCTGTCTATAACCAGCCTGAGGAGGTCTATAACTCCATTAGGTTGAATGTGATAGTCTGTCTATAACCAGCCTGATGAGGTCTATAACTCCATTAGGTTGAATGTGATAGTCTGTCTATAACCAGCCTGAGGAGGTCTATAACTCCATTAGGTTGAATGTGATAGTCTGTCTATAACCAGCCTGAGGAGGTCTATAGCTCCATTAGGTTGAATGTGATAGTCTGTCTATAACCAGCCTGAGGAGGTCTATAACTCCATTAGGTTGAATGTGATAGTCTGTCTATAACCAGCCTGAGGAGGTCTATAACTCCATTAGGTTGAATGCGATAGTCTGTCTATAACCAGCCTGGGTAGGTCACAGAGAGGGTGGGTGGGTGAGAGAGGGTGGGTGGGAGAGGCTGGGTGGGTGAGAGAGGGTGGGTGGGAGAGGCTGGGTGGGTGAGAGAGGGTGGGTGGGAGAGGCTGGGTGGGTGAGAGAGGGTGGGTGGGAGAGGCTGGGTGGGAGAGGCTGGGTGGGTGAGAGAGGGTGGGTGGGAGAGGCTGGGTGGGTGAGAGAGGGTGGGTGGGAGAGGCTGGGTGGGTGAGAGAGGGTGGGTGGGAGAGGCTGGGTGGGTGAGAGAGGGTGGGTGGGAGAGGCTGGGTGGGAGAGGCTGGGTGGGTGAGAGAGGCTGGGTGGGAGAGGCTGGGTGGGTGAGAGAGGGTGGGTGGGTGGGAGAGAGAGGATGGGTGGGTGGGTGAGAGAGGGTGGGTGGGAGAGAGAGGATGGGTGGGTGAGAGAGGGTGGGTGGGAGAGAGAGGGTGGGTGGGAGAGAGAGGGTGGGTGGGTGAGAGAGGGTGGGTGGGAGAGAGAGGGTGGGTGGGAGAGAGAGGGTGGGTGGGTGAGAGAGGGTGGGTGGGAGAGAGAGGGTGGGTGGGAGAGAGAGGGTGGGTGGGTGAGAGAGGGTGGGTGGGAGAGAGAGAAAGAGAGCTAATGCAAACAGACCTGTGCCAGGCTATTTTAACGAGCGTCCCCTCAGCCATTATCTCTCCTCTCTGTTATGGTTTGGGATACATACCCACAATCCCTCATTATGAAACATGTGTGTGTGTGTGTGTGTGTGTGTGTGTGTGTGTGTGCGTGTGTGTGTGTGTGTGTGTGTGTGTGTGTGTGTGTGTGTGTGTGTGTGTGTGTGTGTGTGTGTGTGTGTGTGTGTGTGTGTGTGTGTGTGTGTGTGTGTGTGTGTGTGTGTGTGTGTGTGTGTGTGTGTGTGTGTGTGTGTGTGTGTGCACTCTCCTCCAGACTGGTCCTTTTAGTTTAATAGACACAGAACAGATCTCTCCTTTTTATCTCCTCTCTCAATAAACGTCTCTGGAACATTAAGGCCAGTCAGTCTGGGAATAGGACATGAAGTCACTGTGATCAACAAACAGCCTGTTATTCACCCAACCCCAACTGTGTTATTGACCCAACTAACCCTGGGACTGGATACAAGATGGAGTGAAACATGGAGAAAGAGAGAGGGACGTGTGTGAGAGAGAGAGGGAGAGAGAGAGAGGGGGTAGATATATAAAGAGAGAGAGAGAAAAAAGAGAGAACTAGGAGAGGGAGAAAAGAGATACAGACAGAGATACAAAGAGAGAGAGAGAGAGAGAGAGAGAGAGAGAGAGAGAGAGAGAGAGAGAGAGAGAGAGAGAGAGAGAGAGAGAGAGAGATAACATAATCTGGGCAGTTTGATACGGCCAATATATCCACACATTTTTGGCAAAAATTATTTTAATTTAATCACAAACTTCAATGTTACCAAATTCTAAATAGCACAACACCTCAAAATCAATCAAATAATTTAAAATAAAGGAAGTCATTAACAAGGTACAGATTCAGTAACTATAGCAATAGAGACAGGATGCCATAGAACAACATGGAAGGTCAGACTCAGTAACCATAGCAATAGAGACAGGATACCATAGAACGACATGGAAGGTCAGACTCAGTAACCATAGCAATAGAGACAGGATGCCATAGAACAACATGGAAGGTCAGACTCAGTAACCATAGCAATAGAGACAGGATGCCATAGAACAACATGGAAGGTCAGACTCAGTAACCATAGCAATAGAGACAGGATGCCATAGAACAACATGGAAGGTCAGACTCAGTAACCATAGCAATAGAGACAGGATGCCATAGAACAACATGGAAGGTGAGATTCAGTAACCATAGCAATAGAGACAGGATGCCATAGAACAACATGGAAGGTCAGATTCAGTAACCATAGCAATAGAGACAGGATGCCATAGAACAACATGGAAGGTCAGACTCAGTAACCATAGCAATAGAGACAGGATGCCATAGAACAACATGGAAGGTCAGATTCAGTAACCATAGCAATAGAGACAGGATGCCATAGAACAACATGGAAGGTCAGACTCAGTAACCATAGCAATAGAGACAGGATGCCATAGAACAACATGGAAGGTCAGATTCAGTAACCATAGCAATAGAGACAGGATGCCATAGAGCAACATGGAAGGTCAGACTCAGTAACCATAGCAATAGAGACAGGATGCCATAGAACAACATGGAAGGTCAGACTCAGTAACCATAGCAATAGAGATAGGATGCCATAGAACAACACGGAAGGTCAGACTCAGTAACCATAGCAATAGAGACAGGATGCCATAGAACAACACGGAAGGTCAGACTCAGTAACCATAGCAATAGAGACAGGATGCCATAGAACAACATGGAAGGTCAGATTCAGTAACCATAGCAATAGAGACAGGATGCCATAGAACAACATGGAAGGTCAGATTCAGTAACCATAGCAATAGAGACAGGATGCCATAGAACAACATGGAAGGTCAGACTCAGTAACCATAGCAATAGAGACAGGATGCCATAGAACAACATGGAAGGTCAGACTCAGTAACCATAGCAATAGAGATAGGATGCCATAGAACAACATGGAAGGTCAGACTCAGTAACCATAGCAATAGAGACAGGATGCCATAGAACAACATGGAAGGTCAGACTCAGTAACCATAGCAATAGAGACTGGATGCCATAGATCAACATGGAAGGTCAGATTCAGTAACCATAGCAATAGAGACAGGATGCCATAGGTCAACATGGAATGTGAGACTCAGTAACCATAGCAATAGAGACAGGATGCCATAGAACAACATGGAAGGTCAGACTCAGTAACCATAGCAATAGAGACAGGATGCCATAGAACACAATGGAATGTCAGATTCAGTAACCATAGCAATAGAGACAGGATGCCATAGAACACAATGGAATGTCAGCGATAAAAGACACCACTTCCAACGCCGCTGCTCCAAATATGACTCAATCAGAAGTATTTATCTCCTGAAACTTAAAGAAAGAATTTCAGGATTTCTTGAATTACCTGTTGATGTAACGGAGACGCAGGGAATCAGGAAGCAGGTCGGGGAGTTTAATAGGAACGAACATTGAGTGAATACAAAAACTTGTTGCGTCTAAACATGAAAACAGGAAACAATACTACCTAACAATACTCCCCCCCTCCCACGCCGGCTAGGGGAATGGCCCTGAGGGCGAAGAGAGGGCCAGTCCGGTCAGCAAAGGTGGAAATCTCGGATGATATTAGGATCTAGAATGTCGTCCACCGGAACCCAACACCGTTCCTTTGGACCGTACCCCTTCCAGTCCACCAGGTACTGGAGCAGCCGACCCCCACTACGCCAGGACTCCAGGAGGGATCTCACAGCATAGGCGGGCTTCCCTCGATGTCCAGGAGGGGTGGAGGGGTCTCAAGGGGGATGGCACCAGCCACTGGACCAGGAACCACCGGACTGAGGAGGGAAACATGAAAGAGGGTGAGATCCGGTAGTTACTGGGAAACTGTAATCAGTTTGTTATCTCATTGACCCTCCGTAGGTCTTTGAATGGCCCCACAAACCAGGGGCTTAGCTTACAGCAGGGCAGGCGGAGTGGGAGGTTCCTGGTGGAGAGCCAGACGTGATCACCAGGATGGAACACAGGAGCCTCACTACGCTAGCGATCCGCCTGCTCCTACTGGAGGCGGACGGTGTGTTGGAGCCTCACGTGGGCAGCATTCCAAACTTCCTTGGCGTGCTTGAACCAGTCGTCCACCGCAGGGGCTTCGGGTCTGGCTCAGGGTCCACTTGGCCAAGGCCGGCTGGTACCACCCAGGGAAGGAACTGGGCTCACTCCCCCTGCCGGTCCTGACAGTGACTCCTCAGGAGCCTCCCCAGCTCCTGGTTTGTCCTCTCCACCTGCCCGCTGGACTGAGGCCGGTACCCGGATGTGAAGCTGACCATAAGCCCCAGCTTCTCCATGAAGGCTTTACTCGTAAAGTAAATTGGGAACCACGGTCAGAGACGCTGACTTCCGGAAGGCCATAGTGACGGAAGACTTGCTGGAACAATGCCTCCGCAACCTGGAGAGCGGTAGGGAGACCAACGAGAGGGATAAAACATCAGGATTTGGAGAATCTGTCCGCAACAACAATACCATTGGTGAAACCATCAGACAAGGGAAGATCAGTAACACAATCTATAGACAGATGGGACCAAGGCCGCTGAGTTACGAGGAAGGGAATGAGTTTCTCTGCTGAGGCGTGCCAGGAGGACTTGGTTTGAACACGGATCAGGAGTTGACGTAGCGGGTGATGTCCTGCACCAGTACTTAACGGAGATGGGTTGAGTTCTGCGGGTGATAACTGGGTGTCCCACGCCCAGGTCAATAGTAGATCCATTACCTACGTGGGAACGTAGGTGCTCTCGGGAGGACAGGTACCAGGCCCGGGTTCCCTCTCCAGAGCCTGGCGTATGTCCACATCTATGTCCCAAAGCACGGGAGCAATTATTTGGTAGGATAATATTATGGGCGCACTCAGGACTGGATCTCTCCTGAGTCGTATATAAACACTTTTCCGCTTTGACGTACAGATGGTTCTCCAGGACAGATGCTCCTGTTCTACCTCTCTGGCGCTCGTGTGCCCTTCATTACGCACACCTGTCACCATCATTACGCGAAGCTGCGCTCATTGAACTCCTTCCCTTTGTTGATTGCCCCGTCTATAACTGTCTGCTCCCCCGTTTGTTCCATGTGTCTCCTTAATGTTGTTATGTGTTCATGTCCAGACGCTGTCCTGTCCTGTTCCATGTACGTTGCCATTAAATGTTCACACCCTGTACCTGCTTCTGGTCTCTACCAGCGTCGATCCTACAATGTGAGTAAAGTCATGCCATACATAAAAGAGTAAAGTCATGCTGTATATTAACAAGTACAGTCATGCTGTATATTAACAAGTAGTCATGCTGTATATTAACAAGTAGTCATGCTGTATATTAACAAGTAGTCATGCTGTATATAAACAAGTAGTCATGCTGTATATTAACAAGTAGTCATGCTGTATATTAACAAGTAGTCATGCTGTATATTAACAAGTAGTCATGCTGTATATTAACAAGTAGTCATGCTGTATATTAACAAGTAGTCATGCTGTATATTAACAAGTAGTCATGCTGTATATTAACAAGTAGTCATGCTGTATATTAACAAGTAGTCATGCTGTATATAAACAAGTAGTCATGCTGTATATAAACAAGTAGTCATGCTGTATATTAACAAGTAGTCATGCTGTATATAAACAAGTAGTCATGCTGTATATTAACAAGTAGTCATGCTGTATATAAACAAGTATTCATGCTGTATATAAACAAGTAGTCATGCTGTATATAAACAAGTAGTCATGCTGTATATAAACAAGTAGTCATGCTGTATATAAACAAGTAGTCATGCTGTATATAAACAAGTAGTCATGCTGTATATAAACAAGTAGTCATGCTGTATATAAACAAGTAGTCATGCTGTATATAAACAAGTAGTCATGCTGTATATAAACAAGTCGTCATGCTGTATATAAACAAGTAGTCATGCTGTATATAAACAAGTAGTCATGCTGTATATAAACAAGTACAGTCATGCTGTATATAAACAAGTAGTCATGCTGTATATAAACAAGTCGTCATGCTGTATATAAACAAGTAGTCATGCTGTATATAAACAAGTAAAGTCATGATGTATATAAACAAGTAAAGTCATGCTGTATATAAACAAGTAGTCATGCTGTATATAAACAAGTACAGTCATGCTGTATATAAACAAGTAGTCATGCTGTATATAAACAAGTAGTCATGCTGTATATAAACAAGTACAGTCATGCTGTATATAAACAAGTAGTCATGCTGTATATTAACAAGTAGTCATGCTGTATATAAACAAGTAAAGTCATGCTGTATATAAACAAGTAGTCATGCTGTATATAAACAAGTACAGTCATGCTGTATATAAACAAGTAGTCATGCTGTATATAAACAAGTAGTCATGCTGTATATAAACAAGTAGTCATGCTGTATATAAACAAGTAGTCATGCTGTATATTAACAAGTAGTCATGCTGTATATAAACAAGTAGTCATGCTGTATATAAACAAGTAGTCATGCTGTATATTAACAAGTAGTCATGCTGTATATTAACAAGTAGTCATGCTGTATATTAACAAGTAGTCATGCTGTGTATAAACAAGTAGTCATGCTGTATATTAACAAGTAGTCATGCTGTATATTAACAAGTAGTCATGCTGTGTATAAACAAGTAGTCATGCTGTATATTAACAAGTAGTCATGCTGTATATTAACAAGTAGTCATGCTGTATATTAACAAGTAGTCATGCTGTATATTAACAAGTAGTCATGCTGTATATTAACAAGTAGTCATGCTGTATATTAACAAGTAGTCATGCTGTATATTAACAAGTACAGTCATGCTGTATATAAACAAGTAAAGTCATGCTGTAAATAAAATAGTATAACCTTTTCTCAATAGGGGGTGCTGTTTGCACTTTGTAAAAATTTCGTTCCCAAATTAAACTGCCTCGTACTCAATTCTTGCTCGTACAATATGCATATTATCATTACTATTGGATAGAAAACACTCTCTAGTTTCTAAAACCGTTTGAATTATATCTGTGAGTAAAACAGAACTCGAGTTGGAGCAATCTTCCTGTCAGCAAGTGAGAAATCTGAATTCAGCCAGGCTGTTCTGAGGTCAGTTTATTAATTTGCATGTCTTCTATTGGTTGAGATGCACTGCATACGCCTTCCCCTGGATGTCAGCAAATAGTGAGAATTGGAATGGAGTTGCTAGGCAGATCTGAGGCCATATAAATGGACTGGGAACGTGGGGTCCACTCTTTCCTTCATTCGCCATGACGCAAGACAGACCTCAGGATGGCGTTCTAGAAAGCTCCCGTTATAGCCCTTAGATATATCCGGCTCTGATTTTATTCAATATAGGTGTTAAAGACATCATAATGTTGTTATTTTAAACCGAGTTATATCAGTTTATATCAGTATATTGCGATTTTCGGATATTTCTTTGTGCTGCGTTCTAGTGAGTTGGGCACATCTGGGCCACATGGCTAATGTTTACTGCTAATTCCAAAGTTGAAGGCGACAATCTACAACCGAGCAACGATTCTTTTGGACAAAGGACAACTTGCCCAAGATTCTGATGGGAGCTCATCAAAAAGTAAGAACTATTTATGATGTTAATTCGTTGTTCTGTTGAAAAATGTAAAACTCATATTCCGCCATTAATTTCGGTGCGGTCTCGCTTTAACGCACGCTGTATGTCGTAGTAACGTTAATTTTAAAAATCTAACACAGCGGTTGCATTAAGAACTAATGTATCTTTCATTTGCTGTCCAACCTGTATTTTTTTGTCAAGTTTATGATTAGTTACTGATTAGATTAGGTGCCTCTCCCAAGATTTCTCCCGACATATTGTTGGCAGCTTGGCTACTATTCTCATTGTATAACCACGATTTGTGCCGCTAAATATGCACATTTTCGAACAAACTCTATATGTATTGTGTAATATGATGTTATAGGACTGTCATCTGAAGAAGTTTGAGAAGGTTAGTGAAAAAATTAATATCTTTTGCTGGTTTATTCGTTATCGCTATTGTTGGCTTGAATCAATGCTGTTGTGTGGTTGGCTATTGTAGTAAGCTAATATAATGCTATATTGTGTTTTCGCTGTAAAACACTTAAAAAATCTGAAATATTGGCTGGATTCACAAGATCTTTGTCTTTCATTTGCTGTACGCTGTGTATTTTTCATAAATGTTTTATGATGAGTATTTAGGTAATTCACGTTGGTCTCTGTAGTTATTCTAGTTGCTTTGGTGAGAGTTGTGATGGTGGCTGCAATGTAAAACTATGATTTATACCTGAAATATGCACATTTTTCTAACAAAACATATGCTATACAATAAATATGTTATCAGACTGTCATCTGATGAAGTTGTTTCTTGGTTAGTGGCTATTTATATCTTTATTTGGTCGAAATTGTGATAGCTACCTATGCAGGAAAAAAATGGTGGGAAAAAAAAGTTGTGTCTTTTGCTATCGTGGTTAGCTAATAGAAATACATATTGTGTCTTCCCTGTAAAACATTTCAAAAATTAGAAATGATGGCTGGATTCACAAGATGTGTATCTTTCATCTGGTGTCATGGACTTGTGATTTAATGATATTTAGATGCTAGTATTTACTTGTGACGCTATGCTAGGCTATGCTAGTCAGCTTTTTTACTGATGGGGGTGCTCCCGGATCCGGGATTGTGTGCAAGTAGAAGTTAAACAAGTAAAGTCTTGCTGTACATGAAAGAGTATTTAAACAAGTAAGGGAAGACCCCCTGAAATGGACAAAAATGAATGGGAACATATTGGCACCGTACGAAACATATACCCGATGTCCAATACCACTCAAATGGACAGCATTTCATTCAAAGCTTATTGCGAATGTCATATGGCAAATGCCAAGTGTCACACAGCAAAAATCCAAAAGAGGGCGAGCGCGCTCCACAGTAAATGTTCATATTGCAAATGCACATTAAGTCAAGACCCAAGGGTCAAATTTTAAAATGTTTAAAAAACTTATCACCTCCTTAAAAAAGTGCTTTCTGGACCGTTTTTTGAAATTCTTTCGATTTGTTATGTCAATTATACATGTATAAGAACTGTATGAACATACTTTTGTCATATTTTATTGTCATATTTTTTTACTTGTCCATAAGGCATTTGTTTTGTCCAATTGCAATATGATTTCATTGGAAGTCAAAAGTCGAAGTCAAAAGTCAGTGAACCATTGCCAAATGTCATAAGAAATGTCCAAATGCAAAGTATTTGAAAGTATTGAAAGTTCCAAATCAGGATGTTATGTCCATTTGCCATGTACGATCATAGGAAGTCGGTTTCCGAACCCAAAAGTCAGTGAACCATGTCCAAATTGCATTTATACTGCCCAAAATATATATAGCACTATGTTAAAACCTCTCTAGAGTACGTGGGACGCTAACGTCCCACCTGACCAACATCCAGTGAAAGTGCAGGGTGCCAAATTCAAACAACAGAAATCTCATAATTAAAATTCCTCAAACATACATGTATTATACACCATTTTAAAGATAAACTTGTTGTTAATCCCACCACAGTGTCCGATTTCAAAAAGGCTTTACGACAAAAGCATACCATGCGATTATGTTAGGTCAGTAATTTGTCACAAAAACACAGCCATTTTTCCAGCCAAAGACAGGAATCACAAAAAGCAGAAATAGAGATAAAATGAATCACTAACCTTGACAAATGATGGAGTTCATCGAACAAAACAAACATTTATTGTGGAACTGTGATTCCTGGGAGTGCATTCTGATGAAGATCATCAAAGGTAAGTGAATATTTATAATGCTATTTCTGACTTCTGTTGACTCCACAACATGGCGGATATCTGTATGGCTTGATCATGTGTCTGAGCACTGTACTCAGATTATTGCATGGTGTGCTTTTTCCGTAAAATCTTTTTGAAATCTGACACAGCGGTTGCATTAATTCTCCAAATCCATGTATAACACTTGTATTTTCATCAACAACTGTAAATAGATGTGGCTCTCTGCACAATCACCGCATGTTTTAGAACTACTGAACGTAACGCGCAAATGTAAAATGAGATTTTTCGATATAAATATGTACTTTATCGAACAAAATATACATGTATTGTGTAACATGAAGTCCTATGAGTGTCATCTGATGAAGACCATCAAAGGTTAGTGATTAATTTTATCTCTATTTCTGCTTTTTGTGACTCCTCTCTCTGGCTGGAAAAATGGCTGTGTTTTTCTGTGAGTTGGTGGTGACCTAACATAATCGTTCGTGGTGCTTTCGCTGTAAAGCATTTTTGAAATCAGACACTGTGGCTGGATTAACGAGAATTTTATCTTTAAAATGGTGTAAAATACTTGTATGCTTGAGGAATTTTAATTATGAGATTTTTGCTGTTTTGAATTTGGCGCCCTGCACTTTCACTGGCTGTTGGCGAGATGGGACGCTACCGTCCCACATATCCCAAAGAGGTTTTAAGCCCTGCAATGTGTCACTCCATTCTTTATGTGTGTGTGTGTGTATGTGTGTGTGAGACTTTTTTATTTAACATCTGTTGGGAGAAATGACTGATTTACAGTTCATGAGGGTTGCCTAATCACACGTATGAAGTTTTGGAAAGATCTGACCTTTTTAACCCTTCGAAACAGCCCCGTTGACCCCAATTTAAGGAATTTCCGGTTGGCACAGGAAGTTGAAAGTAAACACTTATCCTCATTGGCATAGGCTTTTACAGAATCCTGAGTTTTAAGTATTTACGTTTAGAACTGATGGATTTACAGATGGTTGAATGAAAATCACAGAAATCTCACAGAGCTTTGAATCCCACCTTAACGGATTTGTCTGAACACGCTGCAACTGGATCTGTAACTTTTTTGGGAAAAAAAACATTTCTTTGACCATCACCAATTGTACATTGTACGATTTCTCTTAAATTACGATAGATAAATGGCTGGTTCTTTTTTTCCTGACATCGTAGGTTCATGTACTTTGACGTGAAGCGGTCAAATTAGCGCTCTATTTTTGTTTTTGACCTTTAGACCTTTAGAAAAATGGCCTTAACTCAAAAAGCGTTGAGGCCTCGACGCCATCTTGTTTCTGGACTAACAGCCCATTAGTCCAAACCTATGCTCACCAAGTTTCGTCTTCAAAGTCTTTTCCGTTTAGGAGAAATGGCCATGTCGTGATTGGTGATGTTTTGTACATTTGCAATGAGATTCCAAATCGCCATCTGCTGGAATTTACCGGAACAGAGGAAAAAGGACCAAAATTTGAAAATTTTATAAAACGGAAACCGTATGTCCGAGAGACTTCGTTCGATGACTTCTAGACATCTATTACAGTAACACCCCTATTCCTCCTTAGACATCTATTACAGTAACACCACTATTCCTCCTGAGAATTCTATTACAGTAACACCCCTATTCCTCCTGAGTCATCTATTACAGTAACACCCCTATTCCTCCTTAGACATTTATTACAGTAACACCCCTATTCCTCCTGAGACATCTATTACAGTAACACCACTATTCCTCCTTAGAATTCTATTACAGTAACACCACTATTCCTCCTGAGAATTCTATTACAGTAACACCACTATTCCTCCTGAGAATTCTATTACAGTAACACCCCTATTCCTCCTTAGACATTTATTACAGTAACACCACTATTCCTCCTTAGACATCTATTACAGTAGCACCACTATTCCTCCTGAGACATCTATTACAGTAACACCACTTCCTCCTGAGAATTATATTACAGTAACACCACTATTCCTCCTGAGAATTCTATTACAGTAACACCCCTATTCCTCCTTAGACATCTATTACAGTAACACCACTTCCTCCTCAGACATCTATTACAGTAACACCACTATTCCTCCTGAGACATCTATTACAGTAACACCACTATTCCTCCTTAGACATCTATTACAGTAACACCACTATTGCTCCTGAGACATCTATTACAGTAACACCACTATTCCTCCTTAGATATCTATTACAGTAACACCACTTCCTCCTCAGACATCTATTACAGTAACACCACTTCCTCCTGAGAATTCTATTACAGTAACACCCCTATTCCTCCTGAGACATCTATTACAGTAACACCACTATTCCCCCTGAGACATCTATTACAGTAACACCACTATTCCTCCTGAGACATCTATTACAGTAACACCACTATTCCTCCTTAGACATCTATTACAGTAACACCACTTCCTCCTCAGACATATATTACAGTAACACCACTATTCCTCCTGAGACATCTATTACAGTAACACCACTTCCTCCTGAGAATTCTATTACAGTAACACCCCTATTCCTCCTGAGACATCTATTACAGTAACACCCCTATTCCTCCTTAGACATCTATTACAGTAACACCACTATTCCTCCTGAGACATCTATTACAGTAACACCACTATTCCTCCTTAGACATCTATTACAGTAACACCACTTCCTCCTCAGACATCTATTACAGTAACACCACTTCCTCCTTAGACATCTATTACAGTAACACCACTATTCCTCCTTAGACATCTATTACAGTAACACCACTTCCTCCTGAGAATTCTATTACAGTAACACCACTTCCTCCTGAGAATTCTATTACAGTAACAACCCTATTCCTCCTGAGACATCTATTACAGTAACACCACTTCCTCCTGAGACATCTATTACAGTAACACCACTTCCTACTGAGACATCTATTACAGTAACACCACTATTCCTCCTTAGACATCTATTACAGTAACACCACTTCCTCCTCAGACATCTATTACAGTAACACCACTTCCTCCTTAGACATCTATTACAGTAACACCACTTCCTCCTCAGACATCTATTACAGTAACACCACTTCCTCCTTAGACATCTATTACAGTAACACCACTTCCTCCTGAGAATTATATTGCAGTAACACCCCTATTCCTCCTGAGACATCTATTACAGTAACACCCCTATTCCTCCTTAGACATCTATTACAGTAACACCACTTCCTCCTTAGACATCTATTACAGTAACACCACTTCCTCCTGAGACATCTATTACAGTAACACCACTATTGCTCCTGAGACATATATTACAGTAACAACCCTATTCCTCCTTAGATATCTATTACAGTAACACCACTTCCTCCTCAGACATCTATTACAGTAACACCACTTCCTCCTGAGAATTCTATTACAGTAACACCCCTATTCCTCCTGAGACATCTATTACAGTAACACCCCTATTCCTCCTGAGACATCTATTACAGTAACACCACTATTCCCCCTGAGACATCTATTACAGTAACACCACTATTCCTCCTGAGACATCTATTACAGTAACACCACTATTCCTCCTTAGACATCTATTACAGTAACACCACTTCCTCCTCAGACATCTATTACAGTAACACCACTATTCCTCCTGAGACATCTATTACAGTAACACCACTTCCTCCTGAGACATCTATTACAGTAACACCACTTCCTCCTCAGACATCTATTACAGTAACACCACTTCCTCCTTAGACATCTATTACAGTAACACCACTATTCCTCCTTAGACATCTATTACAGTAACACCACTTCCTCCTGAGACATCTATTACAGTAACACCACTTCCTCCTGAGACATCTATTACAGTAACACCACTTCCTACTGAGACATCTATTACAGTAACACCACTATTCCTCCTTAGACATCTATTACAGTAACACCACTTCCTCCTCAGACATCTATTACAGTAACACCACTTCCTCCTTAGACATCTATTACAGTAACACCACTTCCTCCTCAGACATCTATTACAGTAACACCACTTCCTCCTTAGACATCTATTACAGTAACACCACTTCCTCCTGAGAATTCTATTACAGTAACACCCCTATTCCTCCTGAGACATCTATTACAGTAACACCCCTATTCCTCCTTAGACATCTATTACAGTAACACCACTTCCTCCTTAGACATCTATTACAGTAACACCACTTCCTCCTGAGACATCTATTACAGTAACACCACTATTGCTCCTGAGACATCTATTACAGTAACAACCCTATTCCTCCTTAGATATCTATTACAGTAACACCACTTCCTCCTCAGACATCTATTACAGTAACACCACTTCCTCCTGAGACATCTATTACAGTAACACCACTTCCTCCTGAGACATCTATTACAGTAACACCACTTCCTACTGAGACATCTATTACAGTAACACCACTATTCCTCCTTAGACATCTATTACAGTAACACCACTTCCTCCTCAGACATCTATTACAGTAACACCACTTCCTCCTTAGACATCTATTACAGTAACACCACTTCCTCCTCAGACATCTATTACAGTAACACCACTTCCTCCTTAGACATCTATTACAGTAACACCACTTCCTCCTGAGAATTATATTGCAGTAACACCCCTATTCCTCCTGAGACATCTATTACAGTAACACCCCTATTCCTCCTTAGACATCTATTACAGTAACACCACTTCCTCCTTAGACATCTATTACAGTAACACCACTTCCTCCTGAGACATCTATTACAGTAACACCACTATTGCTCCTGAGACATATATTACAGTAACAACCCTATTCCTCCTTAGATATCTATTACAGTAACACCACTTCCTCCTCAGACATCTATTACAGTAACACCACTTCCTCCTGAGAATTCTATTACAGTAACACCCCTATTCCTCCTGAGACATCTATTACAGTAACACCCCTATTCCTCCTGAGACATCTATTACAGTAACACCACTATTCCCCCTGAGACATCTATTACAGTAACACCACTATTCCTCCTGAGACATCTATTACAGTAACACCACTATTCCTCCTTAGACATCTATTACAGTAACACCACTTCCTCCTCAGACATCTATTACAGTAACACCACTATTCCTCCTGAGACATCTATTACAGTAACACCACTTCCTCCTGAGACATCTATTACAGTAACACCACTTCCTCCTCAGACATCTATTACAGTAACACCACTTCCTCCTTAGACATCTATTACAGTAACACCACTATTCCTCCTTAGACATCTATTACAGTAACACCACTTCCTCCTGAGACATCTATTACAGTAACACCACTTCCTCCTGAGACATCTATTACAGTAACACCACTTCCTACTGAGACATCTATTACAGTAACACCACTATTCCTCCTTAGACATCTATTACAGTAACACCACTTCCTCCTCAGACATCTATTACAGTAACACCACTTCCTCCTTAGACATCTATTACAGTAACACCACTTCCTCCTCAGACATCTATTACAGTAACACCACTTCCTCCTTAGACATCTATTACAGTAACACCACTTCCTCCTGAGAATTCTATTACAGTAACACCCCTATTCCTCCTGAGACATCTATTACAGTAACACCCCTATTCCTCCTTAGACATCTATTACAGTAACACCACTTCCTCCTTAGACATCTATTACAGTAACACCACTTCCTCCTGAGACATCTATTACAGTAACACCACTATTGCTCCTGAGACATCTATTACAGTAACAACCCTATTCCTCCTTAGATATCTATTACAGTAACACCACTTCCTCCTCAGACATCTATTACAGTAACACCACTTCCTCCTGAGACATCTATTACAGTAACACCACTTCCTCCTGAGACATCTATTACAGTAACACCACTTCCTACTGAGACATCTATTACAGTAACACCACTATTCCTCCTTAGACATCTATTACAGTAACACCACTTCCTCCTCAGACATCTATTACAGTAACACCACTTCCTCCTTAGACATCTATTACAGTAACACCACTTCCTCCTCAGACATCTATTACAGTAACACCACTTCCTCCTTAGACATCTATTACAGTAACACCACTTCCTCCTGAGAATTCTATTACAGTAACACCCCTATTCCTCCTGAGACATCTATTACAGTAACACCCCTATTCCTCCTTAGACATCTATTACAGTAACACCACTTCCTCCTTAGACATCTATTACAGTAACACCACTTCCTCCTGAGACATCTATTACAGTAACACCACTATTGCTCCTGAGACATCTATTACAGTAACAACCCTATTCCTCCTTAGATATCTATTACAGTAACACCACTTCCTCCTCAGACATCTATTACAGTAACACCACTTCCTCCTGAGAATTCTATTACAGTAACACCCCTATTCCTCCTGAGACATCTATTACAGTAACACCCCTATTCCTCCTGAGACATCTATTACAGTAACACCACTATTCCCCCTGAGACATCTATTACAGTAACACCACTATTCCTCCTGAGACATCTATTACAGTAACACCACTATTCCTCCTTAGACATCTATTACAGTAACACCACTTCCTCCTCAGACATCTATTACAGTAACACCACTATTCCTCCTGAGACATCTATTACAGTAACACCACTTCCTCCTCAGACATCTATTACAGTAACACCACTTCCTCCTTAGACATCTATTACAGTAACACCACTTCCTCCTGAGAATTCTATTACAGTAACACCACTTCCTCCTGAGAATTCTATTACAGTAACAACCCTATTCCTCCTGAGACATCTATTACAGTAACACCACTTCCTCCTGAGACATCTATTACAGTAACACCACTTCCTACTGAGACATCTATTACAGTAACACCACTATTCCAACTTAGACATCTATTACAGTAACACCACTTCCTCCTCAGACATCTATTACAGTAACACCACTTCCTCCTTAGACATCTATTACAGTAACACCACTTCCTCCTCAGACATCTATTACAGTAACACCACTTCCTCCTTAGACATCTATTACAGTAACACCACTTCCTCCTGAGAATTCTATTACAGTAACACCCCTATTCCTCCTGAGACATCTATTACAGTAACACCCCTATTCCTCCTTAGACATCTATTACAGTAACACCACTTCCTCCTTAGACATCTATTACAGTAACACCACTTCCTCCTGAGACATCTATTACAGTAACACCACTATTGCTCCTGAGACATCTATTACAGTAACAACCCTATTCCTCCTTAGATATCTATTACAGTAACACCACTTCCTCCTCAGACATCTATTACAGTAACACCACTTCCTCCTGAGAATTCTATTACAGTAACACCCCTATTCCTCCTGAGACATCTATTACAGTAACACCCCTATTCCTCCTAAGACATCTATTACAGTAACACCACTATTCCCCCTGAGACATCTATTACAGTAACACCACTATTCCTCCTGAGACATCTATTACAGTAACACCACTATTCCTCCTTAGACATCTATTACAGTAACACCACTTCCTCCTCAGACATCTATTACAGTAACACCACTATTCCTCCTGAGACATCTATTACAGTAACACCACTTCCTCCTGAGACATCTATTACAGTAACACCACTTCCTCCTCAGACATCTATTACAGTAACACCACTTCCTCCTTAGACATCTATTACAGTAACACCACTATTCCTCCTTAGACATCTATTACAGTAACACCACTTCCTCCTTAGACATCTATTACAGTAACACCACTTCCTCCTCAGACATCTATTACAGTAACACCACTTCCTCCTTAGACATCTATTACAGTAACACCACTTCCTCCTGAGAATTCTATTACAGTAACACCCTATTCCTCCTGAGACATCTATTACAGTAAACACCCCTATTCCTCCTTAGACATCTATTACAGTAACACCACTTCCTCCTTAGACATCTATTACAGTAACACCACTTCCTCCTGAGCATCTATTACAGTAACACCACTATTGCCTCCTGAGACATCTATTACAGTAACAACCCTATCTCCTTAGATATCTATTACAGTAACACCACTTCCTCCTCAGACATCTATTACAGTAACACCACTTCCTCCTGAGACATCTATTACAGTAACACCACTTCCTCCTGAGACATCTATTACAGTAACACCACTTCCTATGAGACATCTATTACAGTAACACCACTATTCCTCCTTAGACATCTATTACAGTAACACCACTTCCTCCTCAGACATCTATTACAGTAACACCACTTCCTCCTGAGACATCTATTACAGTAACACCACTTCCTCCTGAGACATCTATTACAGTAACACCACTTCCTGAGACATCTATTACAGTAACACCACTATTCCTCCTTAGACATCTATTACAGAACACCACTTCCTCCTCAGACATCTATTACAGTAACACCACTTCCTCCTAGACATCTATTACAGTAACACCACTTCCTCCTCAGACATCTATTACAGTAACACCACTTCCTCCTTAGACATCTATTACAGTAACACCACTTCCTCCTGAGAATTCTATTACAGTAACACCCTATTCCTCCTGAGACATCTATTACAGTAACACCCTATTCCTCCTTAGACATCTATTACAGTAACACACTTCCTCCTTAGACATCTATTACAGTAAACACCACTTCCTCCTGAGACATCTA
>NW_024059066.1:40000-41775 GCF_016432855.1 Salvelinus namaycush | reverse complement strand
TGTCTGGGTTATAGTCTGTCTGGGTTATAGTCTGTCTGGTTTATAGTCTGTCTGGGTCATAGTCTGTCTGGGTTATAGTCTCTCTGGGTTATAGTCTGTCTGGGTTATAGTCTGTCTGGGTCATAGTCTGTCTGGGTCATAGTCTGTCTGGGTTATAGTCTGTCTGGGTTATAGTCTGTCTGGTTTATAGTCTGTCTGGGTTATAGTCTGTCTGGGTTATAGTCTGTCTGGGTTATAGTCTGTCTGGGTTATAGTCTGTCTGGGTTATAGTCTGTCTGGGTTATAGTCTGTCTGGGTTATAGTCTGTCTGAGTTATAGTCTGTCTGGGTTATAGTCTGTCTGGGTTATAGTCTGTCTGAGTTATAGTCTGTCTGGGTCATAGGCTGTCTGGTTTATAGTCTGTCTGGGTTATAGTCTGTCTGGGTTATAGTCTGTCTGGATTATAGTCTGTCTGGGTTATAGTCTGTCTGAGTTATAGTCTGTCTGGGTTATAGTCTGTCTGGGTCATAGTCTGTCTGGGTTATAGTCTGTCTGGGTTATAGTCTGTCTGGGTTATAGTCTGTCTGGGTATAGTCTGTCTGGGTTATAGTCTGTCTGGGTTATAGTCTGTCTGGGTTATAGTCTGTCTGGTTTATAGTCTGTCTGGGTTATAGTCTGTCTGGGTTATAGTCTGTCTGAGTTATAGTCTATCTGGGTTATAGTCTGTCTGGGTCATAGTCTGTCTGGGTTATAGTCTGTCTGGGTTATAGTCTGTCTGGTTTATAGTCTGTCTGGGTTATAGTCTGTCTGGGTTATAGTCTGTCTGGGTTATAGTCTGTCTGGTTTATAGTCTGTCTGGGTCATAGTCTGTCTGGGTTATAGTCTGTCTGGGTTATAAACTGTCTGGGTTATAGTATGTCTGAGTTTTAGTCTGTCTGGGTTATAGTCTGTCTGGGTTATAGTCTGTCTGGGTTATAGTCTGTCTGGGTTATAGTATGTCGGGTTATAGTCTGTCTGGGTTATAGTCTGTCTGGGTTATAGTCTGTCTGTGTTATAGTCTGTCTGAGTTATAGTCTGTCTGGGTTATAGTCTGTCTGGGTTATAGTCTGTCTGGGTTATAGTCTGGGTTATAGTCTGTCTGGGTTATAGTCTGTCTGGGTTATAGTCTGTCTGGGTTATAGTCTGTCTGGGTTATAGTCTGTCTGGGTTATAGTCTGTCTGGGTTATAGTCTGTCTGGGTTATAGTCTGTCTGGGTTATAGTCTGGGTTATAGTCTGTCTCAGTTATAGTCTGTCTGGGTTATAGTCTGTCTGAGTTATAGTCTGTCTGGGTTATAGTCTGGCTGGGTTATAGTCTGTCTGGGTTATAGTCTGTCTGAGTTATAGTCTGTCTGGGTTATAGTCTGGGTTATAGTCTGTCTGGGTTATAGTCTGTCTGGGTTATAGTCTGCCTGAGTTATAGTCTGTCTGGGTTATAGTCTGCCTGCGTTATAGTCTGTCTGGCTTATAGTCTGCCTGGGTTATAGTCTGTCTGAGTTATAGTCTGTCTGGGTTATAGTCTGTCTGGGGGTTTTTCTATTTTCGTATTTATTTATTACCACATTTTCTCCCCAATTTCGTGATATCCAATTGGTAGTTACAGTCTTGTCTCATCGCTGCAACTCCCATATGGACTCGGGAGAGGTGAAGGTCGAGAGCCCTTCCCCGGAAACACAACCCAAATCAAGCTGCACTGCTTCTTGACACAATGCCCACTTAACCCGGAAGACAGCCACACCGATGTGTCAGAGGAAACAC
>NW_024059066.1:27500-35000 GCF_016432855.1 Salvelinus namaycush | reverse complement strand
TATGGGTATGCTCAGGCAAAACCTTGTTCAGTCTGCTTTCCAACAGACACTGCGAGACACATTTCAGCAGGACAATAACCTAAAACACAAGGCCACATCTACACCGGGGTTGCTTACCAAGATGACAGTGAATGTTCCTGTGTGGCCTAGTTACAGTTATGACTTAAATCGTTTTTAAATCTAACAATGCTCAACAACCAACTTGACAGAAATGGAAGAATTTGAAAAATAATCATGTGTAAATATTGTACAATCCAGGTGTGCAAAGCTGTGAGAGTCTTGCCCAGTCATTATGGGATGTTGTGTGTAGATGTGTGAGAAGAAAATTACATTGAATCCATTTTGAATTCAGGCTGTAACACAACAACATGTGGAATACGTCAAAGGGGGTATGAATACTTTCTGAAAGCACTGTAGGTATTGCTACTCAAGAGAAGACAGGCTATGTGCACACTGCCCACAACATGAGGTGGAAACTGAGCTGCAATTCCTAACCTCCTGCCAAATGTATGACCATATTAGAGACACATATTTCCCCTCAGATTACACAGATCCACAAAGAATTTCGAAAACAAATCCAATTTTGATAAACTCCCATATCTACAGTGTGTCATCACAGCAGCAAGATGTGTGACCTGTTGCCACTAGAAAAGGGCAACCAGTGAAGAACAAACACCATTGTAAATAAACCTATATTTATGTTTAACTACTTTCCCTTTGCACATCATTACAACACTGTATAGAGACATAATATGACATTTGAAATGTCTTTATTCTTTTGGAACTGTGGTCCAAACACACTAAGACAGCCGTGAAGAGGGCACAACAAAGCCTATTCCCCCTCAGGAGACTACAGAGATTTGGCATGGGTCCTCAGATCCTCATAAGGTTCTACAGCTGCACCATCGAGAGCATCCTGACCGGTTGCATCACTGCCTGGTATGGCAACTGCTCGGCCTCCGACCGCCAGGCACTACAGGGGGTAATGCGTACGGCCCAGTACATCACTGAGGCCAAGCTTCCTGCCATCCAGGACCTCTATACCAGGCGGTGTCAGAGGAAGGGCCTAAAAATTGTCAAAGACTCTAGCCACCCTAGTCATAGACTCTTGTCTCTGCTATCGCACGGCAAGCGGTACCGGAGTCCCGAGTCTAGGTCCAAGAGGCTTCTAAACAGCTTCTACCCCCAAGACATAAGACTCCTGAACATCTAACATCTAGTCAGAGGGCTTCCCAGAACCCTCGTTTACGCTGCTGCTACTCTCTGTTTATAATCTATGCATAGTCACTTTAACTCTACCTACATGTACATATGACTGCACATTGACTCTGTACCGGTACCCCCCTGTATATAACCTCCACATTGACTCTGTACTGGTACCCCCTGTATATAGCCTCCACATTGACTCTGTACTGGTACCCCCTGTATATAGCCTCCACATTGACTCTGTACAGGTACCCCCTGTATATAACCTCCACATTGACTCTGTACCGGTACCCCCTGTATATAGCCTCCACATTGACTCTGTACAGGTACCCCCTGTATATAGCCTCCACATTGACTCTGTACTGGTACCCCATGTATATAGCCTCCTCATTGACTCTGTACTGGTACCCCCTGTAAATAGCCTCCACATTGACTCTGTACCGGTACCCCCTGTATATAGCCTCCACATTGACTCTGTACCGGTACCCCCTGTACAGTATATCACAAAAGTGAGTACACCCCTCACATTTATGTAAATATTTGAGTATATCTTTTCATATGACAACACTGAAGAAATGACACTTTGCTACAATGTAAAGTAGTGAGTGTACAGCTTGTATAACAGTGTAAATTTGCTGTCCCCTCAAAATAACTCAACACACAGCCATTAATGTCTAAACCGCTGGCAACAAAAGTGAGTACACCCCTAAGTGAAAATGTCCAAATTGGTTAGGTTAGGGCTATACACACACACACACACACACACACACACACACACACACACACACACACACACACACACACACACACACACACACACACACACACACACACACACACACACACACACACACACACACACACACACACCAGGATTCTACATAAAGTAACTCGATCTCTTTCTGTCTCTCTCCCTCTTTCTCTCTTCCCCCTCCCTACCTCCTCCTCACTTGTCTCTCCTCTTCCCTCTCTTCCCCCTCCCTACCTCCTCACTTGTCTCTCCTCCTCCCTCTCTTCCCCCTCCCTGCCTCCTCCTCACTTGTCTCTCCTCCTCCCTCTCTTCCCCCTCCCTACCTCCTCCTCACTTGTCTCTCCTCCTCCCTCTCTTCCCCCTCCCTACCTCCTCCTCACTTGTCTCTCCTCCTCCCTCTCTTCCCCCTCCCTACCTCCTCCTCACTTGTCTCTCCTCCTCCCTCTCTTCCCCCTCCCTACCTCCTCCTCACTTGTCTCTCCTCCTCCCTCTCTTCCCCCTCCCTGCCTCCTCCTCACTTGTCTCTCCTCCTCCCTCTCTTCCCCCTCCCTACCTCCTCCTCCCCGCCGTCCTCCCTCTTCCCTCTCTTCCCCCTCCCTACCTCCTCCTCCCCGCCGTCCTCCCTCTTCCCCCTCTCATAGGTTATCAGATAGCTTACCGTCTGGATGCTGGCGACCCCATGCGGTTCACTACGGTGGAGGTGGGGTCGACCGCGCGTCAGTTTACAGTCAGAGGTTTGACCGGAGACCAGGCCTATGTGTTGAAGTTGACCGCTAGGACCTCACAGGGATGGGGCAGAGCTGAGGAAGCTGTAGTTATCACCACCGAACGCAGAGGTAAGTACACACACACCACTGTACACAGAGACACCGTACACGGAGTCACCGTACACAGAGACACAGTACACAGAGACACCGTACACAGAGACACCGTACACAGAGACACAGTAGACAGAGACACAGTACACAAAGACACCGTACACAGAGACACCGTACACGGAGTCACAGTACACAGAGACACAGTACACAGAGACACCGTACACAGAGACACAGAGACACCGTACACAGAGACACCGTACACAGAGACACAGAGACACAGAGACACACACCACCGTACATAGAGACACAGAGACACAGTACACAGAGACACAAAGACACAGTACACAGAGACACGAGACACAGTACACAGAGACACAGTACACAGAGACACAGTGACACAGTACACAAAGACACAGTACACAGATACACAGTACACAGGGACACAGAGACACAGAGACCCAAAGGCACAGAGACACAGTACACAGAGACACGAGACACAGTACACAGAGACACAGTACACAGAGACAAAGTGACGCAGTACACAAAGACACAGTACACAGAGACACAAAGGCACAGAGACACAGTACACAGATACACAGTGACACAGAGACACAGAGACACAGTACACAGAGACACAAAGGCACAGAGACACAGTACACAGAGACACAGAGACACAGTACAGAGACACAGAGACACAGTACACACACACAAACTCTCTCTCATACAGCAAACACACATACAACATATACCATTTAGCAGACACTTGTGTCCACAGCGACAGTCATGGGTGCAGACATTTTACGTACGGGTGATACCGGGAATCCAACCCTTGGTGTTGCAAGCACCTTGTCCTACCATCTGAGCTACATTACTCATTATAAACTGAGACAGCACCTTGTCCTACCGGCTGAGCTACATTACTCATTATAAACTGAGACAGCACCTCGTCCGGCCAACTGAGCTGCATTACTCATTATAAACTGAGACAGCACCTTGTCCTACCGGCTGAGCTGCATTACTCATTATAAACTGAGACAGCACCTTGTCCGACCAACTGAGCTACATTACTCATTATAAACTGAGACAGCACCTTGTCCTACCAACTGAGCTACATTACTCATTATAAACTGAGACAGCACCTTGTCCTACCAACTGAGCTGCATTACTCATTATAAACTGAGACAGCACCTTGTCCTACCAACTGAGCTACATTACTCATTATAAACTGAGACAGCACCTCGTCCTACCAACTGAGACAGCACCGTGTCCTACCAACTGAGACAGCACCTTGTCCTACCGGCTGAGCTACATTACTCATTATAAACTGAGACAGCACCTTGTCCTACCATTACTGAGCTACATTACTCATTATATACTGAGACAGCACCTTGTCCTACCAACTGAGACAGCACCGTGTCCTACCGGCTGAGCTACATTACTCATTATAAACTGAGACAGCACCGTGTCCTACCAACTGAGACAGCACCGTGTCCTACCAACTGAGACAGCACCGTGTCCTACCAACTGAGACAGCACCGTGTCCTACCAACTGATACAGCACCGTGTCCTACCGGCTGATACAGCACCGTGTCCTACCGGCTGAGCTACATTACTCATTACAAACTGAGACAGCACCGTGTCCTACCAACTGAGACAGCACCGTGTCCTACCAACTGATACAGCACCGTGTCCTACCGGCTGATACAGCACCGTGTCCTACCGGCTGAGCTACATTACTCATTATAAACCGAGATAGCACCGTGTCCTACCATTACTGAGCTACATTACTCATTATATACTGAGACAGCACCTTGTCCTACCAACTGAGACAGCACCGTGTCCTACCGGCTGAGCTACATTACTCATTATAAACTGAGACAGCACCTTGTCCTACCGGCTGAGCTACATTACTCATTATAAACTGAGATCATCTGTTTAAGTAGCTCTGTTCTACAACAATGAGAGTATTAAAGTGTGTAGTAGTATTATCCTGAGACTGTATCCATCAGAAGGGAGGGAGAGGGGTAGAGGAGGGAGAGGGGTAGAGGGGGGAGAGGGGTAGAGGGAGAGAGAGGGGTAGAGGAGGGAGAGGGGTAGAGGGAGAGAGAGGGGTAGAGGAGGGAGAGGGAGAGAGAAGGAGAGGAAGAGAGAGGGAGAGGGGGAACAGATTAATGAAGTTGAGAGAGAATCAATGAGGATGTTATTACCAGTCAGATCGATAACGATCTGAAATTAAACAATTACACTGCTGTCACCCCCTGTCAATGTGTGTGTTTATGTGTTTTTGTGTGTGTGTGTGTGTGTGTGTGTCCACTTTTATCTGTGCCAATTGATTTTCACGGAGACGCTTGATTTGCTGAGCGACCACGGTGAACCATTTAACTGTTCCTAATTGAATATCACACGTGTACACAACGCTTTCGTATGAGTCTCTTATGAACACCAGGACCACAATATGAACACCAGGACCAATATGAACACCAGGACCAATATGAACACCAGGACCACAATATGAACACCAGGACCAATATGAACACCAGGACCAATATGAACACCAGGACCACAATATGAACACCAGGACCACAATATGAACACCAGGACCATAATATGAACACCAGGACCACAATATGAACACCAGGACCAATATGAACACCAGGACCACAATATGAACACCAGGACCACAATATGAACACCAGGACCACAATATGAACACCAGGACCAATATGAACACCAGGACCACAATATGAACACCAGGACCAATATGAACACCAGGACCAATATAAACACCAGGACCACAACATGAACACCAGGACCACAATATGAACACCAGGACCACAATATGAACACCAGGACCAATATGAACACCAGGACCACAATATGAACACCAGGACCAATATGAACACCAGGACCAACACATGAACACCAGGACCAATATGAACACCAGGACCAATATGAACACCAGGACCAATATGAACACCAGGACCAATATGAACACCAGGACCACAATATGAACACCAGGACCACAATATGAACACCAGGACCACAATATGAACACCAGGACCAATATGAACACCAGGACCACAATATGAACACCAGGACCAATATGAACACCAGGACCAATATAAACACCAGGACCACAACATGAACACCAGGACCACAATATGAACACCAGGACCACAATATGAACACCAGGACCAATATGAATACCAGGACCACAATATGAACACCAGGACCAATATGAACACCAGGACCAATATGAACACCAGGACCAACACATGAACACCAGGACCAATATGAACACCAGGACCAATATGAACACCAGGACCAATATGAACACCAGGACCAATATGAACACCAGGACCAATATGAACACCAGGACCACAATATGAACACCAGGACCACAATATGAACACCAGGACCAATATGAACACCAGGACCAATATGAACACCAGGACCACAATATGAACACCAGGACCAATATGAACACCAGGACCAATATGAACACCAGGACCAATATGAACACCAGGACCAATATGAACACCAGGACCAATATGAACACCAGGACCAATATGAACACCAGGACCAATATGAACACCAGGACCACAATATGAACACCAGGACCAATATGAACACCAGGACCAATATGAACACCAGTACCAATATAAACTCTTCTGCAATGGCTGTGTGAAGTTGCTGGATATTGGAGGGAACTGGAACACACTGTCGTACAAGTGTACAAGTTGATCCAGAGCATCCCAAACATGCTCAATGGGTGACATGTCTGGTGAGTAGGCAGGCCATGGAAGAACTGGGACATTGTCATCTTCCAGGAATTGTGTACAGATCCTTGCGACATGGGGCTGAGCATTATCATGCTGAAACATGAGGTGATAACAGCAGATGAATGGCACGATAATGGGCCTCAGGATCTCGTCACGGTATCTCTGTGCATTCAAATTGCCATAGATAAAATGCAATTGTGTTTGTTGTCCGTAGCTTATGCCTGCACATACCATAACCACACCACCACCATGGGGCACTCTGTTCACAACATTGACATCAGCAAACCGCTCGCCCACACAACGCCATACACGTGGTCTGCGGTGGTGAGGCCGATTGGACGTACTGCCAAATTCTCTAAAACGACGTTGGAGGCAGCTTATGGTTGGGAAACTAACATTCTATTCTCTAGCAACAGCTCTGGTGGACATACCTGTAGTCAGCATGCCAATTGCACGCTCCCTCAAAACTTGAGTCATCTATCTATGACATCATCTGTGGCTTTGTGTTGTGTCATCTATCTATGACATCATATGTGGTGTTGTGTTGGGTCATCTATCTATGACATCATCTGTTGCATTGTGTTGTGTCATCTATCTATGACATCATATGTGGTGTTGTGTTGGGTCATCTATCTATGACATCATCTGTGACATTGTGTTGTGTCATCTAACTATGCCATCATCTGTGGCGTTGTGTTTTGTCATCTATCTATGACATAATCTGTTGCATTGTGTTGTGTCATCTATCTAGGACATCATCTGTGGCTTTGTGTTGTGTCATCTATCTATGACACAACACAATGCCACAGACTGGGTCCCCACAACTTCCAAGGAACCAAATGTGCTAGCTGGATATGGTAACACACAAACACACACCATTGGTTATAGTGTGGTGTGACTCAAGTCTCTGTTGTTCCATGATACTACCAGCTGCACTGATAGA
>NW_024059066.1:10000-22500 GCF_016432855.1 Salvelinus namaycush | reverse complement strand
AAGTAATTATCTTTTTGTTTTCTCATGATTTGGTTGGCTCTAATTGTGTTGCTGTCTTGTGAACAGAGCCCCAGGACCAGCTTGATTAGGGGACTCTTCTCCAGGTTCATCTCTCTCTCTCTCTCTCTCTCTCTCTCTCTCTCTCTCTCTCTCTCTCTCTCTCTCTCTCTGTCTCTCTCTCTCTCTCTCTCTGTCTCTGTCTCTCTGTCTCTCTCTCTGTCTCTCTCTCTCTCTCTCTCTCTCTCTCTGTCTCTCAATTCAATTCAATTCAATTCAATTCAATTCAAGGGGCTTTATTGGCATGGGAAACATGTGTTAACATTGCCAAAGCAAATGAGGTAGACAATACACAAAAGTGAAACAAACAAAACTAATTAAGAGTAAACATTACACATACAGAAGTTTCAAAACAATAAAGACATTACGAGTGTCATATTAAATATATACAGTGTTGTAACAATGTACAAATGGTTAAAGCACACAAGTTAAAATAAGTAAGCATAAATATGGGTTGTATTTACAATGGTGTTTGTTTTTCACTGGTTGCCCTTTTCTTGTGGCAACAGGTCACAAATCTTGCTGCTGTGATGGCACACTGTGGAATTTCACCCAGTAGATATGGGAGTTTATCAAAATTGGATTTGTTTTCGAATTCTTTGTGGATCTGTGTGATCTGAGGGAAATATGTGTCTCTAATATGGTCATACATTGGGCAGGAGGTTAGGAAGTGCAGCTCGGTTTCCACCTCATTTTGTGGGCAGTGTGCACATAGCCTGTCTTCTCTTGAGAGCCATGTCTGCCTACGGCGGCCTTTCTCAATAGCAAGGCTATGCTCACTGAGTCTGTACATAGTCAAAGCTTTCCTTAAGTTTGGGTCAGTCACAGTGGTCAGGTATTCTGCCACTGTGTGCTCTCTGTTTAGGGCCAAATAGCATTCTAGTTTGCTCTGTTTTTTTGTTAATTCTTTCCAATGTGTCAAGTAATTATCTTTTTGTTTTCTCATGATTTGGTTGGGTCTAATTGTGCTGTTGTCCTGGGGCTTTGTGGGGTGTGTTTGTGTTTGTGAACAGAGCCCTAGGACCAGCTTGCTTAGGGGGCTCTTCTCCAGGTTCATCTCTCTGTAGGTGATGGCTTTGTTATGGAAGGTTTGGGAATCGCTTCCTTTTAGGTGGTTGTAGAATTTAACGGCTCTTTTCTGGATTTTGATAATTAGTGGGTATCGGCCTAATTCTGCTCTGCATGCATTATTTGGTGTTCTGCGTTGTACACGGAGGATATTTTTGCAGAATTCTGCATGCAGAGTCTCAATTTGGTGTTTGCCCCATTTTGTGAAATCTTGGTTGGTGAGCGGACCCCAGACCTCACAACCATAAAGGGCAATGGGCTCTATGACTGATTCAAGTATTTTTAGCCAGATCCTGATTGGTATGTTGAAATTTATGTTCCTTTTGATGGCATAGAATGCCCTTCTTGCCTTGTCTCTCAGATCGTTCACAGCTTTGTGGAAGTTACCTGTGGTGCTGATGTTTAGGCCGAGGTATGTATAGTTTTTTGTGTGCTCTAGGGCAACGGTGTCTAGATGGAATTTGTGGTCCTGGCGACTGGACCTTTTTTGGAACACCATTATTTTGGTCTTACTGAGATTTACTGTCAGGGCCCAGGTCTGACAGAATCTGTGCAGAAGATCTAGGTGCTGCTGTAGGCCCTCCTTGGTTGGTGACAGAAGCACCAGATCATCAGCAAACAGTAGACATTTGACTTCGGATTCTAGTAGGGTGAGACCGGGTGCTGCAGACTGTTCTAGTGCCCGCGCCAATTCGTTGATATATATGTTGAAGAGGGTGGGGCTTAAGCTGCATCCCTGTCTCACCCCACGACCCTGTGTGAAGAAATGTGTGTGTTTTTTGCCAATTTTAACCGCACACTTGTTGTTTGTGTACATGGATTTTATAATGTCGTATGTTTTACCCCCAACACCACTTTCCATCAATTTGTATAGCAGACCCTCATGCCAAATTGAGTCGAAGGCTTTTTTGAAATCAACAAAGCATGAGAAGACTTTGCCTTTGTTTTGGTTTGTTTGGTTGTCAATTAGGGTGTGTAGGGTGAATACATGGTCTGTTGTACGGTAATTTGGTAAAAAGCCAATTTGACATTTGCTCAGTACATTGTGTTCATTGAGGAAATGTACGAGTCTGCTGTTAATGATAATGCAGAGTATTTTACCAAGGTTACTGTTGACGCATATTCCACGGTAGTTATTGGGGTCAAATTTGTCTCCACTTTTGTGGATTGGGGTGATCAGTCCTTGGTTCCAAATATTGGGGAAGATGCCAGAGCTAAGGACGATGTTAAAGAGTTTTAGTATAGCCAATTGGAATTTGTTGTCTGTATATTTGATCATTTCATTAAGGATACCATCAACACCACAGGCCTTTTTGGGTTGGAGGGTTTTTATTTTGTCCTGTAACTCATTCAAGGTAATTGGAGAATCCAGTGGGTTCTGGTAGTTTTTAATAGTTGATTCTAGTATTTGTATTTGATCATGTATATGTTTTTGCTCTTTATTCTTTGTTATAGAGCCAAAAAGATTGGAGAAGTGGTTTACCCATACATCTCCATTTTGGATAGATAATTCTTCGTGTTGTTGTTTGTTTAGTGTTTTCCAATTTTCCCAGAATTGGTTAGAGTCTATGGATTCTTCAATTACATTGAGCTGATTTCTGACATGCTGTTCCTTCTTTTTCCGTAGTGTATTTCTGTATTGTTTTAGTGATTCACCATAGTGAAGGCGTAGACTCAGGTTTTCCGGGTCTCTATGTTTTTGGTTGGACAGGTTTCTCAATTTATTTCTTAGATTTTTGCATTCTTCATCAAACCATTTGTCATTGTTGTTCATTTTCTTCGGTTTTCTATTTGAGATTTTTAGATTTGATAGGGAAGCTGAGAGGTCAAATATACTGTTAAGATTTTCTACTGCCAAGTTTACACCTTCACTATTGCAGTGGAACGTTTTACCCAGGAAGTTGTCTAAAAGGGATTGGATTTGCTGTTGCCTAATTGTTTTTTGGTAGGTTTCCAAACTGCATTCCTTCCATCTATAGCATTTCTTAATGTTACTCAGTTCCTTTGGCTTTGATGCCTCATGATTGAGTATTGCTCTGTTCAAGTAGACTGTAATTTTGCTGTGATCTGATAGGGGTGTCAGTGGGCTGACTGTGAACGCTCTGAGAGACTCTGGGTTGAGGTCAGTGATAAAGTAGTCTACAGTGCTACTGCCAAGAGATGAGCTATAGGTGTACCTACCATAGGAGTCCCCTCGAAGCCTACCATTGACTATGTACATACCCAGCGTGCGACAGAGCTGCAGGAGTTGTGACCCGTTTTTGTTGGTTATGTTGTCATAGTTATGCCTAGGGGGGCATATGGGGGAGGGAATGCTGTCACCTGCAGGCAGGTGTTTGTCCCCCTGTGTGCTGAGGGTGTCAGGTTCGTGTCCAGTTCTGGCATTTAGGTCGCCACAGACTAATACATGTCCCTGGGCCTGGAAATGATTGATTTCCCCCTCCAGGATGGAGAAGCTGTCTTCATTAAAATATGGGGATTCTAGTGGGGGGATATAGGTAGCACACAGGAGGACATTTTTCTCTGTTAAGATAATTTCCTTTTGAATTTCTAGCCAAATGTAAAATGTTCCTGTTTTGATTAATTTAATGGAGTGAGTTAGGTCTGCTCTATACCAAATTAGCATTCCCCCTGAGTCCCTTCCCTGTTTCACACCTGGTAGTTTGGTGGATGGGACTACCAGCTCTCTGTAACCTAGAGGGCAACCAGTGAGTCCGTCTCCTCTATACCAGGTTTCTTGCAGGATGACAATGTCTGCATTACCGATTTCTTTGGTGAAGTCCGGGTTCTTGCTCTTTAGGCCAAAGGCAGATGACCTCAGGCCTTGGATATTCCAGGATGATATAGTGAAGGCTTTTTGTTCCATAAAGTGTCCAATGTTGTTGGTCATGGTTTGGCCTCAGGCCAGTAAGTGTGAGCAGAGCCTGCTGAGCATCTGGTACATGCCGTTGGCTTGGGCGAGTGTAAGAGTGGGGGTTGGGCCTGTTTGCCCGCTCACTACCTGGGCGTATGTGTGACTTCCATGTTGATGCCCTCTTTGCGGGGGTGGGGTGCATGGGGTGGGCAGGAGTGGCATAGGTCTGATCTGAGGGGGCCTAAATGGGGTGTGGGCATGGTTGATGTGGGGGGGTGTTGATTGGTTGGGGTGGGGGTGTGGATGTATCTGGGGGTGCTGTGGTCTGGATGTAAGTCCTCTTGGCGTGGGTCCTCTATGTGTACGTCCAGGGGGGGGTCCTGAAGTTCTTGGAGGGTGTCTCGCTGGTCTGGGTGGGGTGTCTATTGATCTGTTGCTGTTGGGGCTGCGTTTGAGAGCGATGTCCTTTAGAGTCCGGGCAAAGGTGGGCACTGCTGCCTTGTAGAGGTGGACCTGGTCATAGAGGCTGTTCAAGTCCAGGGTGGAGTGGTGGGCCAGAAAGACATTTGGTTTTGAAGCACAGTCACGGGAAATGCTTGCGTTTACCCGCTGTATTGTAGCAGGGTGGAAGTCTTTTCGTGGTAGCAGGGTGGAGATAACCACTTGTGCGTTGGGGAACGTAGAAGAAGCTTTTTCAATCACTCCCTTCAGTGCTGTGGCCACCCTTTCCTGCTGTGCTCTCAGGTCGTTTGTGCCTGTGTGTATTATTATGTGGCTAGGTGAGCCTAGTTTGTCCTCAGACAGAAGGTCTAGGGCGCGCTGGGTGTTTGGACACCAGAGTTTAGACACACTGTGTTTGGGAAAAAGTTTTTTTTCTTCTATAAATTTACCATTTGAGTCCATAAGGAGGACAATCTGTGTCTTGTGTTTGTCCTCAGTGGGTGTGGGGGGGTTATCAGGAGGGCTATCAGGGTGGCTGACCGGGGGGGTGCTCAGAGGGGGTGAGAGCTGCTGGGCTTGGGGTTTTTCTTTTGTCTGTTCTGCTGTGATGTCGACTCTATGGTCAGGGTCTTGTGTGGACTGTTCTGCTGTGGTATTGAGACTTTTGTCGGGTGCTGAGGTGGGCTGTTCTGCTGGCGTCTCTGTGGGGATGGCCACCTCCCTAGTGGGTTGTTCTCTGTCACATGCCATCCCCCTCCACCTCTCCTCCAGCAGTCTGATCCTCTCCTCCATCCCCCTCTCCCTCTCCTCCAGCAGTCTGATCCTCTCCTCTAGTGCTCTGTTCTGCTCCTGCTTCTGCTCTTTCTCCTGTTGAAATTGTCTCACCACAGTCCAGAGTGCAGATATGTCTCTCTCCACCTCCAGCTCTCCAGGTCTGGTTAAGGGGGTGTTGTTGTGCTGGACTGTTGTCTGGGTCTGTGCTGACTGGAGTGTAATCACCTGCTGTTCCAGCTCCACCTGCCTTACCTCCAGCTGGGTGAATTTATCCTTCATTTCAATGAGGGGGAAGTACTCTGTGCTGGGAGGTTGACTGTCTGCTGAGGGTTGCTCGTCTGTGGGTCCTGATGAAGAGGTCTGGTCTGACCCGCTTGGGGTGGGGGTATCTTTATCAAGGGAGAGCTTCTCCTGCTGGGCTAATTCTTTGATTAGGAGAAAGTCCAGCTGAAACTGTTTTGGGTTGCCCTGTACCAATACTGTTCCAGACTTATAAAGATTTATATTAGCTGACTCCTCGTCCTCGTTGTCAAGAATCCTGAGTTTCCACCCCTCGTTAACCCCCCCTCTCTTAACAGAGGGGTAGTGTGCTAATATAGCACTGTGCCATGCCAGGGGATGGTTTGTGTGGAAGATAAGGTTGCTGATGTTCCCATTTTTGTAATAGTCAGCAAAAAGTGTCTCTTGATTTTCCATAAGGAGCTTCATTTTGTGCTCTTTTCTTGCCTTGTCATTCTTCACACTCACAGGGTACAGTATTTTAATTACCTCTGAACAGCGGGAGGCAGCTTCTAAGGCCTCTCCCTTTGTTTGGGGTAGACTATTCGACTCTCCTGCCATTGTTGGGCTAATGGTCTTTGACACCTCTCACTTGACACGTCAGTGCTAGTTGAAGCTGTATCAAGCTTGGCAATTATGTTTCATTCAATGCTTATAAAGTAATGTCATGTATTTTTCTTCTTGGCTTTTGGCAATAGAATATAGTTTCAGACTAAACATTACTCACTCAGTTCCAGGTTGGGTGGTGTTTTCAGGTTTCTGTTGTTTTCCAGAGAATTTGCTGTGTAATAATCCTTGGTATTTGTGAATCTTTCAGGTGATTCCGTAATTCCGTCCAAAATCAGGATGTAGGTTTTGAGTTTTGATTTGAATTTAGGGTTATGTTGTAGAGGGTAGCATCCTGTATGTGTTCCTGACAAAAAATCCAAGTTTAACTAACTCTAAATCTATATTTTTTAAAGAAAATGCTGAAAAATGCAGGAGCTCATCTGATCATGACCTCTCTGCTCTCTGTCTCTCTCTCTCTCTCTCTCTATCTCTCTCTGTCTCTCTCTCTCTCTCTCTCTCTCTCTCTCTCTCTATCTCTCTCTCTGTCTCTCTCTCTCTCTCTCTCTCTATCTCTCTCTCTGTCTCTCTCTCTCTCTCTCTCTCTCTCTCTGTCTCTCTCTCTCTCTCTCTGTCTCTCTCTCTCTGTCTCTGTCTCTCTCTCTCTGTCTCTGTCTCTCTCTGTCTCTCTCTCTCTCTCTCTCTCTCTCTCTCTCTCTCTCTCTCTCTCTCTCTCTCTGTCTCTCTCTCTGTCTCTCTCTCTGTCTCTCTCTCTCTCTCTCTCTCGCTGTCTCTCTCTCTCTCTCTCTCTCTCTCTCTCTCTCTCTCTATCTCTCTCTGTCTCTCTCTCTCTCTCTCTGTCTCTGTCTCTCTCTCTCTGTCTCTCTCTCTCCCTGTCTATCTCTCTCTCTCTCTCTCTCTCTCTCTCTCTCTCTCTCTGTCTCTCTCTCTGTCTCTCTCTCTGTCTCTCTCTCTCTGTCTCTGTCTCTCTCTCTCTGTCTCTCTCTGTCTCTCTCTCTGTCTCTCTGTCTCTCTCTCTGTCTCTGTCTCTCTCTCTCTGTCTCTCTCTCTCTATCTCTCTCTCTCTCTCTCTCTCTCTCTCTCTCTCTCTCTCTCTCTCTCTCTCTCTCTCTCTCTCTCTCTCTCTCTCTGTCTCTCTCTGTCTCTTTTGCTACACTCGCATTAACATGAATGTGACCAATAAGATTTGATTTGATATTTTATTTATAGACTCCCGCTTCTACAGGACAGAGAATATATTCTACACAATATTCTATGTGAATGTTAAGTGTGTTTATGTGTTTTACAGACTGAAACCCTTCACGTCGTACAAGCTGAGGATGCTGGCAACCAACGATGTAGGAGACAGTAACTACAGCAAAGAGACGGAGACTGTTATCACACTACAGGATGGTAGGAGGGAGGGAGGGAGGGAGGGAGGGAGGGAGGGAGGGAGGGAGAAAATGACTGTTTTATATCGTCCAAATTAAGATTTTTAAATTTTCTATCTCTCTCTCTCTCTCTGTCTAGTTCCTGAGGAGGCTCCAGTGATAGTATCAGTTAAACCCTCTACTACTACCTCTGTTCTGGTGCAGTGGCAGGTACACACACACCTCGCAAAACACACACCTCGCAAAACACACACCTCGTGAACACACACACCTCGCAAAACACAGACCTCACAAAACACAGACCTCACAAAACACACACCTCGTGAACACACACACCTCGCAAAACACACACCTCGTGAACACACACACCTCGTGAACACACACACCTCGTGAACACACACACAGACCTCACAAAACACACACACACCTCGTGAACACACACACCTCGTGAACACACACACAGACCTCACAAAACACACACACACCTCGCAAAACACACACCTCGTGAACACACACACAGACCTCACAAAACACACACTACCTCACAAAACACACACAGACCTCACAAAACACACACTACCTCACAAAACACACACTACCTCACAAAACACACACACACCTCACAAAACACACACTTCGCAAAACACACACCTCGTGAACACACACACCTCGCAAACACACACACACACACACTAAACACATCCTGCTCAAGATTGACTTCGAAATTGGATGTCTGTCGGACGCTAGGGGGAGTGAGCTTTTAATGTTTGGAGCAAATGGGAACTTTGACCTTTGGATAAAAGGGAAATATAGTTGGAGGCCACGGAATGAGTGTTGTATGGCATTGAAGCTCGTTTGGAGGTTTGTTAACACAGTGTCCAAGGAAGGGCCAGAAGTATACAGAATGGTGTCGTCTGCATAGAGGTGGATCAGAGAATCACCAGCAGCAAGAGCGACATCATTGACGTACACAGAGAAAAGAGTCGGCCCGAGAATTGAACCCTGTGGCACCCCCATAGAGACGGCCAGAGGTCCGGACAACAGGCCCTCCGATTTGACACACTAAACTCTGTCTGAGAAGTAGTTGGTGAACCAGGCGAGGCAATCATTTGAGAAACCAAGGCTGTTGAGTCTGCCAATATGAATGCGGTGATTGACAGAGTCGAAAGCCTTGGCCAGGTCGATGAAGACGGCTGCACAGTACTGTCTTTTATTGATGGCGGTTATGATACCGTTTAGGACCTGGAGCGTGGCTGAGGTGCACCCATGACCAGCTCGGAAACCAGATTGCATAGTGGAGAAGGTACGGTGGGATTCGAAATGGTCGGTGATCTGTTCATTAACTTGGCTTTCGAAGATTTTAGAAAGGTAGGGCAGGATGGATATAGGTCTATAACAGTTTGGGTCTAGAGTGTCTCCCCTTTGAAGAGGGGGATGACCGATGCAGCTTTCCAATCTTTGGGGATCTCAGACGATATGAAAGAGAGGTTGAACAGGCTAGTAATAGGGATTGCAACAATTTCGGTGGATCATTTTAGAAAGAAAGGGTCCAGATTGTCTAGCCCAGCTGATTTGTAGGGATCCAGATTTTGCAGCTCTTTCAGAACATCAGCTATCTGGATTTGGGTGAAGAAGAAATGGGGGAGGATTGGGCAAATTTCTGCGGTGGATGCAGAACTGTTGGCCAGGGTGTAGAAAAATGCTTCTTGAAATTCTCGATTATCGTAGATTTATCAGTAGTGACAGTTTCCTAGCCTCAGTACAGTGGGCAGCTGGGAGGAGGTGCTCTTATTCTCCATGGACTTTACAGTGTCCCAAAACTTTTAGGAGTTAGTGCTACAGGATGCAAATTTCCGTTTGAAAAAGCTAGCCTTTGCTTTCCTAACTGACTGTGTATATTGGCTCCTGACTTCCCTGAAAAGTTGCATATCGCGGGGCTATTTGATGCTAATGCAGTACGCCACAGGATGTTTTTGTGCTGGTCAAGGGCAGTCAGGTCTGGAGTGAACCAAGGGCTGTATCTGTTTATAGTTCTACATGTTTTGATTGGAGCATGCTTATTTAAGAGCACTTTTAAAGAGCAGGCAGCCTCTACTGATGGGATGAGGTCAATATCCTACCAGGATATCTGGGCCAGGTCGATTAGAAAGGCCTGCTCGCTGAAGTGTTTAAGGGAGAGTTTGACAGTGATGAGTGGAGGTCGTTTGACCGCGGACCCATAGTGGATACAGGCAATGAGGCAGTGATCACTGAGATCCTAGTTGAAGACAGCAGAGGTGTATTTGGAGGGCAAGTTAGTCAGGATAATGTCTATGAGGGTGCCCATGGTTACGGATTTAGGGTTGTACCTGGTAAATTCCTTGATGATTTGTGTGAGATTGAGGGCATCTATCTTAGATTGTAGGATGGCCGGGGTGTTAAGCATGTCCCAGTTTAGGTAACGTAACAGTACGAACTCTGAAGATAGATGGGGGGAAATCAATTCACATATGGTGTCCAGGGCACAGCTGGGGGCTGAAGGGAGTCTATAACAAGCGGAAACGGTGAGAGACTTGTTTCTGGAAAGGTGGATTTTTAAAAGTAGAAGCTCAAATTGTTTGGGCACAGACCTGGATAGTTCGACAGAACTTTGCAGGCTATCTCTGCAGTAGATTGCAACTCCGCCCCTTTTAGCAGTTCTATCTTGTCGTAAGATGTTGTTGTTGGGGATGGAAATTTCAGAATTTTTGGTGGCCTTCCTAAACCAGGATTCAGACACGTCTAGGACATCGGGGTTGGCGGAGTGTGCTAAAGCAGTGAATAAAATAAACTTAGAGAGGAGGCTTCTGATGTTAACATGCATGAAACCAAGGCTTTTACGGTTACAGAAGTCAACAAATGAGAGCGCCTGGGGAATGGGAGTGGTGCTAGGGGCTACAGGGCCTGGGTTAACCTCTGCATCACCAGAGGAACAGAGGAGGAGTAGGATAAGGGTACGACTAAAGGCTATAAGAACTGGTCGTCTAGTGCGTTGGGAACAGAGAATAAAAGGAGCAGGTTTCTGGGTGTGGTAGAATAGATTCAAGGCATAATGTACAGACAAGGGTATGGTAGGATGTGAGTACAGTGGAGGTAAACCTAGGCATTGAGTGACGATGAGAGCGGTTGTGTCTCTGGAGGCACCAGTTAAGCCAGGTGAGGTCTCCGCATGTGTGGGGGGTGGGACAAAAGAGCTATCTAAGGCATTTAGTGCGGGGCTGGCATTTAGGGTGGGGCTGGGGGCTCTACAGTGAAATAAGACAATAGTAACCAACCCAAACAGCAGTCGCAAGGCATATTGACATTAGGGAGAGGCATGTGTAGCCGAGTGATCATAGGGTCCAATGAGCAGCAATAGGTGAGTCAGGGAGCCGTTCGGTAGTCGCTACTACGCTAGGCGAGCTGGAGACACGGTGATTCAGACAGCTAGCGGGCCGGGAGTAGCAGATGGGTCTTCGGCGACATTGCAAAGGAAAAACATGTTGAAATCACATCGGGCGATTACATCGGCAGACCAGTCGTGATGGATTGGCGGGGCTCCATGTCGGCAATAAAGGGTCCAGGACAATTGGCGAAAGAGGTATTGTAGCCCAAGAATTAGCTGGTAGTCCTCTTCGGCTAGCCGGGAGATGGGCCTAGCTCAAGGCTAGCTCAAGGCTAAGTGGTGCTTGCTTCGGGACAAAGGCATTAGCCAGGAGTAGCTACTCGGATTGCAGCTAGCTAGCTGTGATGATCCGGTGTAAAGGTTCAGAGCTTGCGGTAGGAATCCGGTGATGTGTTAGAGAAAAAGCAGTCCGATATGCTCTGGGTTGATATCGCGCTGTGGAGGAATTGACCGAGCTGAAGCTGGCTGGTGTCCCAGTTAACGGAGACCGCTAGCAGTGGCTAACTGACTAGTAGCTAGTAGCTAGTTAGCTGGCTAGCTTCTGATGGGGGTTCCGGTTCTAAAGTATAGAAATAGCAGATCTGTAGGCGGGTTGCAGGAAATAGCAGATCCGTACCACATCTTTACCTGATCCTTATCCTTAGATTCGTACCACATTGGGGGAGGCGGGTTGCAGTAAAGTGTATTCAGTCCGTAGACGGAAAGTGAGATTAAAAATATATACAAGAAAAAAAACCTGAGGAAACGATTATTTACACGGGTCAAGACGGGACAAGACAAACACACGTCCAATTGCTACGCCATCTTGGAAACTTTTTACATCACACACACACCTTGCTACAAACACCACTAACACCTGAATACCTGTGATGGTACAGATGTTGTTATGTCTGTGATGGTACAGATGTTATTATGTCTGTGATGGTACAGATGTTATTATGTCTGTGATGGTACAGATGTTGTTATGTCTGTGACGGTACAGATGTTATTATGTCTGTGACGGTACAGATGTTATTATGTCTGTGACGGTACAGATGTTATTATGTCTGTGAAGGTACAGATGTTATTATGTCTGTGACGGTACAGATGTTATTATGTCTGTGACGGTACAGATGTTATTATGTCTGTGATGGTACAGATGTTATTATGTATGTGACGGTACAGATGTTATTATGTCTGTGATGGTACAGATGTTATTATGTCTGTGAAGGTACAGATGGTATTATGTCTGTGACGGTACAGATGTTATTATGTCTGTGACGGTACAGATGTTATGTCTGTGATGGTACAGATGTTATTATGTCTGTGATGGTACAGATGTTATTATGTCTGTGATGGTACAGATGTTATTATGTCTGTGACGGTACAGATGTTATTATGTCTGTGACGGTACAGATGTTATTATGTCTGTGACGGTACAGATGTTATTATGTCTGTGACGGTACAGATGTTATTATGTCTGTGACGGTACATATGTTATTATGTCTGTGATGTTACAGATGTTATTATGTCTGTGATGGTACAGATGTTATTATGTGATTCTAACTGTTCCCGGTAACCGGTTGTTTTCTCTAGCGTCCCAGTGAGGAGAGTGTTAACGGGGTGCTGGTTGGTTACCGGCTGTACTACCGGGAACTCCCGGTAAACTCCACCCCTAGTATGGTACCCCTGGAAGACATGGCAACAG
>NW_024059066.1:0-5000 GCF_016432855.1 Salvelinus namaycush | reverse complement strand
TTCAATGACATATTCAATTAGTTTTAGCCAAATTTGAAATTTGAATAGGTATTTCAATTTGAATTAATTTTAATGGCGTAGAATGCCCTGCGTGCTTTCTCTCTCAGTTCATTCACTGCCTCATTAAGGTGTCCAGTTGAGCTTATTTTTAAACCTAAGTAATTGTAGTGTGTGCAGTACTCTATATATTTTGTACCAATTGAGAACTTTGGTCTAATTCCCTGAGATCTGGATCTTCTCTGGAAAATCATTATTTTAGTATTTTTGGGGTTTACTGCCAGGGCCCAGGTCTGGCAGTACTGCTCTAACAGGTCCAGGCTCTGCTGTAGGCCATGTGCTGTGGGTGACAGCAGGCATAGGTCATCTGCGAAGAGTAGACATTTAACCTCTGAATTGTGGAGACTAACACCAGGGGCTGAGGATTTTTCTAGAATAGTGGCCAATTCCTTGATGTAAATATTGAAGAGTGCAGGGCTCATATTACAACCCTGACGAAGGCCCCGCCCCTGGTTAAAGAATTCTGTTATTTTCTTGCCAATTTTAATGCTGCCAATTTTAATGCTACCCCCTACACCACTTTCAATAACTTTGTAGAACAGTCCTGTATGCCAAATAGAATCAAATGCTTTTTGGAAGTCGATAAAGCAAGCGTATATTTTGGTATTAATTTGGTGGACATGTTTATCTATCAGGGTGTGTAGGGCGTAAATATGATCAGTTGTGCAATGTTTTGGTATAAATCCAATTGAGCTTTTACTCAAGACATTGTGCTTATTAAGGAAGTTTAGAACTCTTACATTTATAATACTACAGAAAACCTTCCCCAGGTTACTGTTCACACAAATGCCTCTGTAATTGTTAGGGTCAAATTTGTCTCTGTTTTTAAAGATTGGGGTTATGAGTCCTTGATTCCAGATGTCAGTGAAATAACCTACACTCAGGATCAAATTAAACAGTTTTAATATAGCCAATTGAAATTTTGCACTAGTGAGTTTGAGCATCTCATTTAGGATGCCATCAGGTCCGCGTGCTTTTTTAAATTTGAGAGCCTGAAGTTTCTTATAGAGCTCCTGGTCAGTAATTGGGGAGTCCAATGGATTTTGATTGTCCTTTATAGCTTTTTCTAATCCATTCAACTTCTCATGAATTTGGCGTTGTTCTGCGTTTGTGTCAATTTGAACGGTGTTGTAGAGTGTTTTAAAATGGGTTGTCGATATGTCACCATTTTGTATCGCTAATTCCTCTTGTTCCTTTTGTCTCACAGTAATGACGTAAGGCGTAATTCACCATTATTTGGGTCTCTGTGCTTTTGGTTGGATAGTGTTCTAAGTTTTTTCCTTATAATTTTACAATCTGCATCAAACCAGTTGTCATCTGTGATCTTTTTTGTTTTGTTTATTATCAATTTCAATTGTGCTTCTTTTGCCGTTTGCCTGAATATATAGTTGATGTTTTGTACTGATAGATTGATGCCTTCTTTACTGTGAGTGAATGTGGTATCCAGAAAGTTATCTAAGAGTGTTTGGATATTTTGGTTCCAGGTTGCTTTCTGGTATTCTTCTGTGCTGTTTTGGGCCCATCTGTATGAATGTCTGATGTTGTACAGCTTACTGGGCTGTGAATGTCTGGTTGTTTCCAGGTCTGTTCTTTTGAGGAACAACATCATTTGGCTGTGATCAGACAGAGGTGTTAGTGGCTTGACAGTGAATGAGCTGAGAGAGAAGGGGTCAATGTCTGTGATCATATAGTCTACTGTGCTGTGGCCTAGAGGTGAGCAATGGGTGAATCTCCCCAAAGAGTCCCCCCGTAACCTACCATTGACAAAGTACAGACCCAGGTTTCTACAGAGCTGCAACAGATCCCTTCCGTTTTTGTTGATGGTTCTGTCACTGTTGTTTCTATGGGGGAGAATTAAGACAGTTAGAAACAGTATGGCCTGTAATAAAGCTGTCCCCTCGTGTGCTCGTTAGATCAGGTAGTGTTCCTGTGTGCGCATTTGTGTCCCCACAGATGAGCACATTTCCCTGGGCCTGGAAATGGCACGTCTCTTCCTCAAGGGTGGGGAAGATCTCCTCTGAGTAACATGGGGATTCTGAGGGGGGTTGTATATTGTTCAAAGGAACACATCTTTTTCTGTCAGTACAAGTTCTTTTTTCAGTTTTAACCAAATGTGATATTTACCAAATTTTGATGGGATCAATTAGATGTTGTAGTTCGGATTTGTATCAGATGATCAGTCCTCCAGAGTCTCTGCCTCTATTGACAGAGCTGTGTTTCTGTGATGTGTTAGGGCTGCGAAAGTTCAACTGAGATAGGAACAGTAGCACACCTAAACTTGGTTAAAATAATTGTTTAATTCAAAAGTTAATAAATGGCTAATATAATTTCCGTATATACGGGTTCAATGTTTCATCACGCAGGATAAGAAAGAGAACTGATTTGTTCCTGACAAAGATAGTATATTATACTCGTGACAGAGATTCCGAGCTTCCGAGCCGGCCTGCTTCCGAGCCGGCCTGTCAGAGTAGAGACTGGGCGTGGTTTAGACTCACCCAGCCTATCGTTGGTGTTGGCACATAAGCTGGTCCCAGCCCCTTTGCGCTTTCTGGTGTCCTGTCGCTGTTGCTGTGTAGATTACGCTCCCTCACCCCAGAGACTGGGGTCAGACAGTTTTATAACATTGTCTGAGATATCTGCACCTGTATACAATGTCCACTGTTCTCGCTCAAGGCTAACTACAGCTTCCCAGCACTCTTATCTGAGCTAACTGTTACTTCCAGCACACACACACAGACATCCAGGCGCCCAGACCAACAGTTAGCTAATATTCAATCACGTTTGTTATAGTATTCAATCACATATAATACAGTTGCTAATATTCAATCACGTGTGTTATAGTATTGGGTTATAGTCTATTGTACACCACAGTCAGCAGTCTCATGATTCACCCCCTTCTGTGTCTCTCTAAGATTAGCACAGTCTCGGTCACACAGTACAGTAAAGTGCCCTTTTTAACACACACACATTTCAGACTGCTGTTCATATCTTAGCTCAGATACATTTGTTGCATACACACATATTTCATACACACACATATTTCAGGCTGTGGCCTCATGGTTAGACAGAGCACTGGTAAGAGTAGAGACTAATGGAAAATACAGGTTCACATGAGTCAGTAATTCAAACTTTAATGCATAAGAAGCCCTACTAGCTTATAGTTAGTTAAGCATGTCAAAAAACCTTATAAAACCCCACAGATGGCACAATTACCTCTCTGTAGCCTGTGGGACAGTGAGTGACAGCGTCAGCCGTACACCATGTCTCCTGCAGAATGATGACCTCAACATCTTTAAGATGTTTGTTGAACTCCAGTGTTAAACTCTTCAGTCCAAAGGTTGATGAGTTTAGGTCCTGACTGTTCCACATGCTAACTGATAGTGATTTCATGTTCCAAAAAGAAAGAATAGCAGTCAGAAACACAGTGACTACTAACTCATAAGTTGTTAAGAGTGAGATAAACAGGATAACAGCAAACATCTTTTCTGTTATATATATAAATATTCCTATTCATTGAACAAGACAACTTTTAGTACAATTGGGCTTCCTCTCTGGTCTGGTAGGAGGTAGTAGGCTGGGCCCGGTCCAGTCTGGCTGAGCCGATGGAAGTGGTGATGCTCTGGTGGTGGGTGGGCCTGTGGGGTGCGCTGGGTCTGGTGGGGCGTTGAAGGGGCCTGGGGCTCCTTGGTGGTGCAGGGGTCTGGTAGGGGTCTCTGGGTGGTCCTTGGTGGTACAGTGGTCTGGTAGGGGTCTCTGGGTGGTCCTTGGTGGTACAGTGGTCTGGTAGGGGTTTCTGGGTGGTCCTTGGTGGTGCAGTGGTCTGGTAGCGGTCTCTGGGTGGTCCTTGGTGGTGCAGTGGTCTGGTAGGGGTTTCTGGGTGGTCCTTGGTGGTGCAGTGGTCTGGTAGGGGTCTCTGGGTGGTTCTTGGTGGTGCAGGGGTCTGGTAGGGGTCTCTGGGTGGTCCTTGGTGGTGCAGTGGTCTGGTAGGGGTTTCTGGGTGGTCCTTGGTGGTGCAGTGGTCTGGTAGGGGTCTCTGGGTGGTCCTTGGTGGTACAGTGGTCTGGTAGGGGTCTCTGGGTGGTCCTTGGTGGTACAGTGGTCTGGTAGGGGTTTCTGGGTGGTCCTTGGTGGTGCAGTGGTCTGGTAGCGGTCTCTGGGTGGTCCTTGGTGGTGCAGTGGTCTGGTAGGGGTTTCTGGGTGGTCCTTGGTGGTGCAGTGGTCTGGTAGGGGTCTCTGGGTGGTACAGTGGTCTGGTAGGGGTCTCTGGGTGGGCCTTGGTGGTGCAGTGGTCTGGTAGGGGTCTCTGGGTGGTCCTTGGTGGTGCAGTGGTCTGGTAGGGGTTTCTGGGTGGTCCTTGGTGGTGCAGTGGTCTGGTAGGGGTCTCTGGGTGGTACAGTGGTCTGGTAGGGGTCTCTGGGTGGTCCTTGGTGGTACAGTGGTCTGGTAGGGGTCTGTCTCTCCCTCTCTGTCTCTAACTGTGTATCTCTCTCCAGCTCCCTCCTTGCCACCCCAGTCTATCAGAGTGGTGCCTGTCTCCCCTACTGTACTGGAGTGACCTGGGACCTCCCACCCCTACACACACAGAATGGACTCATCCAGGGTTACAAGGTAACACCCACCCCCTACCACCACACACACACACCGACATCCTACACACCACATCACACACACACACCACAACACACACACACACACACACACACCACACACACCCACACACACACACACACACACACACACACCGACATCCTACACACACACACACACCCGGACATCCTACACACACACACACACACACACACACACCGACATCCTAACACACTACACACACACACCACACACACACCGACATCCTACCACACACAAACACACACACACACACACACACACACACACACACCACACACACACCACACCCACCGACATCCTACACACACACACAC
>NW_024059065.1:22500-41778 GCF_016432855.1 Salvelinus namaycush | reverse complement strand
GGATGATGGATCCGTAGACCGCTGTCTGGTATGACTGGATGATGGATCCGTAGACCGACCGTCTGGTATGACTGGATGATGGATCCGTACCAACTGTCTGTATGACTGGATGATGGATCCGTAGACCGACCGTCTGGTATGACTGATGATGGATCCGTAGACCGACCGTCTGGTATGACTGGATGATGGATCCGTAGACCGACGTCCTGGTATGACTGGATGATGGATCCGTAGACCGACCGTCTGGTATGACTGGATGATGGATCCGTAGCCACTGTCTGGTATGACTGGATGATGGATCCGTAGACCGACCGTCTGGTATGACTAGATGATGGATCCGTAGACCGACCGTCTGGTATGACTGGATGATGGATCCGTAGACCGACCGTCTGGTATGACTGATGATGGATCCGTAGACCGACCGTTGGTATGACTGGATGATGGATCCGTAGACCGACCGTCTGGTATGACTGATGATTATCCGTAGACCGACCGTTGGTATGATGATGAGGATCCGTAGACCGACCGTTGGTATGACTGGATGATGGATCCGTAGACCGACCGTCTGGTATGACTGGATGATGGATCCGTAGACCGACCGTCTGGTATGACTGATGATGGATCCGTAGACCGACCGTCTGGTATGACTGGATGATGGATCCGTAGACCGACCGTCTGGTATGACTGGATGATGGATCCGTAGACCGACCGTCTGGTATGACTGGATGATGGATCCGTAGACCGACCGTCTGGTATGACTGGATGATGGATCCGTAGACCGACCGTCTGGTATGACTAGAATATGGATCCGTAGACCGACCGTCTGGTATGACTAGATGATGGATCCGTAGACCGCCGTCTGGTATGACTAGGATGATGGATCCGTAGACCGACCGTCTGGTATGACTAGGATGAATGGATCCCTTAGACCGACCGTCTGGTATGACTGGATGATGGATCCGTAGACCGACCGTCTGGTATGACTGGATGATGGATCCGTAGGACCGACCGTCTGGTATGACTGGATGATGGATCCGTAGACCGACCGTCTGGTATGACTGGATGATGGATCCGTAGACCGACCGTCTGGTATGACTGGATGATGGATCCGTAGACCGACCGTCTGGTATGACTGGATGATGGATCCGTAGACCGACCGTCTGGTATGACTGGATGATGGATCCGTAGACCGACCGTCTGGTATGACTGGATGATGGATCCGTAGACCGACCGGTCTGGTATGACTGGATGATGGATCCGTAGACCGACCGTCTGGTATGACTGGATGATGGATCCGTAGACCGACCGTCTGGTATGACTGGATGATGGATCCGTAGACCGACCGTCTGGTATGACTGGATGATGGATCCGTAGACCGACCGTCTGGTATGACTGGATGATGGATCCGTAGACCGACCGTCTGGTATGACTGGATGATGGATCCGTAGACCGACCGTCTGGTATGACTGGATGATGGATCCGTAGACCGACCGTCTGGTATGACTGGATGATGGATCCGTAGACCGACCGTCTGGTATGACTGGATGATGGAATCCGTAGACCGACCGTCTGGTATGACTGGATGATGGATCCGTAGACCGACCGTCTGGTATGACTGGATGATGGATCCGTAGACCGACCGTCTGGTATGACTGGATGATGGATCCGTAGACCGACCGTCTGGTATGACTGGATGATGGATCCGTAGACCGACCGTCTGGTATGACTGGATGATGGATCCGTAGACCGACCGTCTGGTATGACTGGATGATGGATCCGTAGACCGACCGTCTGGTATGACTGGATGATGGATCCGTAGACCGACCGTCTGGTATGACTGGATGATGGATCCGTAGACCGACCGTCTGGTATGACTGGATGATGGATCCGTAGACCGACCGTCTGGTATGACTGGATGATGGATCCGTAGACCGACCGTCTGGTATGACTGGATGATGGATCCGTAGACCGACCGGTTGGTATGACTGGATGATGGATCCGTAGACCGACCGTCTGGTATGACTGGATGATGGATCCGTAGACCGACCGTCTGGTATGACTGGATGATGGATCCGTAGACCGACCGTCTGGTATGACTGGATGATGGATCCGTAGACCGACCGTCTGGTATGACTGGATGATGGATCCGTAGACCGACCGTCTGGTATGACTGGATGATGGATCCGTAGACCGACTGTCTGGTATGACTGGATGATGGATCCGTAGACCGACCGTCTGGTATGACTAGATGATGGATCCGTAGACCGACCGGTTGGTATGACTGGATGATGGATCCGTAGACCGACCTTCTGGTATGACTGGATGATGGATCCGTAGACCGACCGTCTGGTATGACTGGATGATGGATCCTTAGACCGACCGTCTGGTATGACTGGATGATGGATCCGTAGACCGACTGTCTGGTATGACTGGATGATGGATCCGTAGACCGACCGTCTGGTATGACTGGATGATGGATCCGTAGACCGACTGTCTGGTATGACTGGATGATGGATCCGTAGACCGACCGGTTGGTATGACTAGATGATGGATCCGTAGACCGACCGTCTGGTATGACTGGATGATGGATCCGTAGACCGACCGTCTGGTATGACTGGATGATGGATCCGTAGACCGACCGTCTGGTATGACTAGATGATGGATCCGTAGACCGACTGTCTGGTATGACTGGATGATGGATCCGTAGACCGACCGTCTGGTATGACTAGATGATGGATCCGTAGACCGACCGTCTGGTATGACTGGATGATGGATCCGTAGACCGACCGTCTGGTATGACTGGATGATGGATCCGTAGACCGACCGGTTGGTATGACTGGATGATGGATCCGTAGACCGACCGTCTGGTATGACTGGATGATGGATCCGTAGACCGACCGGTTGGTATGACTGGATGATGGATCCGTAGACCGACCGTCTGGTATGACTGGATGATGGATCCGTAGACCGACCGTCTGGTATGACTGGATGATGGATCCGTAGACCGACCGTCTGGTATGACTGGATGATGGATCCGTAGACCGACCGTCTGGTATGACTGGATGATGAATCCGTAGACCGACCGTCTGGTATGACTGGATGATGGATCCGTAGACCGACCGTCTGGTATGACTAGATGATGGATCCGTAGACCGACCGTCTGGTATGACTGGATGATGGATCCGTAGACCGACCGTCTGGTATGACTAGATGATGGATCCGTAGACCGACCGTCTGGTATGACTGGATGATGGATCCGTAGACCGACCGTCTGGTATGACTGGATGATGGATCCGTAGACCGACCGTTGGTATGACTGGATGATGGATCCGTAGACCGACCGTCTGGTATGACTGGATGATGGATCCGTAGACCGACCGTCTGGTATGACTGGATGATGGATCCGTAGACCGACCGGTTGGTATGACTGGATGATGGATCCGTAGACCGACCGTCTGGTATGACTAGATGATGGATCCGTAGACCGACCGTCTGGTATGACTGGATGATGGATCCGTAGACCGACAGTCTGGTATGACTAGATGATGGATCCGTAGACCGACCGTCTGGTATGACTGGATGATGGATCCGTAGACCGACTGTCTGGTATGACTGGATGATGGATCCGTAGACCGACCGTCTGGTATGACTGGATGATGGATCCGTAGACCGACCGTCTGGTATGACTGGATGATGGATCCGTAGACCGACCGTCTGGTATGACTAGATGATGGATCCGTAGACCGACCGTCTGGTATGACTAGATGATGGATCCGTAGACCGACCGTCTGGTATGACTAGATGATGGATCCGTAGACCGACCGTCTGGTATGACTAGATGATGGATCCGTAGACCGACCGTCTGGTATGACTAGATGATGGATCCGTAGACCGACCGGTTGGTATGACTGGATGATGGATCCGTAGACCGACCGTCTGGTATGACTGGATGATGGATCCGTAGACCGACCGTCTGGTATGACTGGATGATGGATCCGTAGACCGACCGTCTGGTATGACTAGATGATGGATCCGTAGACCGACCGTCTGGTATGACTAGATGATGGATCCGTAGACCGACCGTCTGGTATGAATAGATGATGGATCCGTAGACCGACCGGTTGGTATGACTGGATGATGGATCCGTAGACCGACCGTCTGGTATGACTGGATGATGGATCCGTAGACCGACCGTCTGGTATGACTAGATGATGGATCCGTAGACCGACCGTCTGGTATGACTGGATGATGGATCCGTAGACCGACCGTCTGGTATGACTGGATGATGGATCCGTAGACCGACCGTCTGGTATGACTGGATGATGGATCCGTAGACCGACTGTCTGGTATGACTGGATGATGGATCCGTAGACCGACCGTCTGGTATGACTGGATGATGGATCCGTAGACCGACCGTCTGGTATGACTAGATGATGGATCCGTAGACCGACCGTCTGGTATGACTGGATGATGGATCCGTAGACCGACCGTCTGGTATGACTGGATGATGGATCCGTAGACCGGCCGTCTGGTATGACTGGATGATGGATCCGTAGACCGACCGTCTGGTATGACTGGATGATGGATCCGTAGACCGACCGTCTGGTATGACTGGATGATGGATCCGTAGACCGACCGTCTGGTATGACTGGATGATGGATCCGTAGACCGACTGTCTGGTATGACTAGATGATGGATCCGTAGACCGACCGTCTGGTATGACTAGATGATGGATCCGTAGACCGACCGTCTGGTATGACTAGATGATGGATCCGTAGACCGACCGGTTGGTATGACTGGATGATGGATCCGTAGACCGACCGTCTGGTATGACTGGATGATGGATCCGTAGACCGACCGTCTGGTATGACTAGATGATGGATCCGTAGACCGACCGTCTGGTATGACTGGATGATGGATCCGTAGACCGATTTCTATCCACATATCCTGACATGTATTGTGGTGATAAAGGTATTCAGAGCTGACCTGTGTGGAGGAGCTTCCTGTCAAGTCCACAGTTCTAGATCAAATCAAATCAAGCGTTATTTATAGAGCACATTTCAGACATGGAATGCAACACAATGTGCTTCACAGGAGAAAAAAATAAGAATAAAAACTGAAATATTTACCTCACATCTGTCGTGTCTTTGGCTATGCCGGAGTATGTGTTATGACATGCTATTCTATAAAATACTTTCTCCGTAATTAATATTACCTGATTGAGCTAATCACGTAAATGTAATTAACTAGAGAGGACGGGCACCACGAAATAATATTTATAGAGCTGTTATCTTCCGAATAAACTCTTAAAGACCTAATAATATTTTACATCAATAGCAGTCAATATTAATCATCACCTTATTTCAGTCTCATCTGAAAGTTGTAAATTCTTGGTTATCTTCACGAACCCTGGCTAACAAGTTGAATCAACAATACAAAATTGGGTTTAATTATTTATTTACTAAATACCTAACTAATCACACAGAATTACATATACACAGAATGAATTATACCTTGATTACAAATTACGTCATAAAGGAAAACGTCCCTAGCGGGCGGAACATATATGACTGCTTGTTACACAATAGAAAAGGGGCTGGGTTTGAGTGAAAGAGCGGGAAGACTGAGGAAAAAAAGGCGTAGCTGTGCTATCGTAAATACAATATCTTATGCATTCTAAATTACCGCCCATTTGGAAAAGGAAAATGCAATAAATATTTACTCTGAGCTGCGCTTCAGTAGGTTGGTGGTAGAAAGATGGCCGTGTTGCCAAACCGAGTCCTTTGTCCTTTGAAGAATGTCTCTGGTGGTCAATTGGATAGTTGGGTGGTAGACGGGATACTCTGTCTGTCCTATCCTAATTTACGTTTGCAGCTGCTGTTGCTAACCCAACGGCTAGGACGTATCACTTCGGTAGTGAATAAGAGTTCAAAGTTCATACAATTCGCAACGAAAGCTCACGCTGATGTTGGCTTCGTTCTGTAGTTATTATCTCAACCATTCTGACATCGGATCGTCATCCTAATGTACCCGGAACAGTATTGACACATCACGTCGTTGCGAACGACCACTCCACTTTGTGGGGAATATGTCCACTAAACACGAATCGAAACGACCATACCTGGAAACAGTCCTGGAGGACTGCTTAACTTGTCATGCGCTAATTGATTCGGGTGCGACAATATCACTCATCTCTGAAACATTGTTTGATGATATAAAAAGGGCTTTGAAGCCAACTAAACGTTGGTTAAAACTTCTTGCCACTATAGGGGGTGCTGTTTTCGCATTAGCATAATTTCCTCTACAGATTAAACTGCCTCTTATTCAATTATTGCTCTTACTATATGCATATAATTAATACCATTGGATAGAAAACAATCTATAGTTTCTAAAACCGTTTCAATTTTGTCTCTGAGTTAAACAGAAGTCATTTGACAGCACTTTCCCTGACCAAGAAGAAGAATGCAAGATGTGTATGCTCGCTTCAACGCTCTGCCTATATATGGTCACGCCACCTATGACCCGAAACACACTTCATTCGTCTTCCTCTGGGTGTCAAGAGGACGTCAGAGGAGAAATTTTTTGTTTACCTTGTACTGACGTGAAATAAGACCTATTTCTTTGGCGTGACCGACAACTTCCGGTTCTCTGACTCGCGCTATTTGGAGGTGCGATTGTCTACTGTTTTGCTGCCGTTACAGATGAAAACTATCTCCGTCTCGAAGTTTGTTTGATACATGTGACCATATCATCTTAATGTATGTTTTTTCAATATAGTTTAATCAGATTATTTGAATTTTTTCGGGAGTTTTGCCGTGTTCCGTTCTGTGACTTTTTTTACTTTGGCCAGTCGACCAGTACATATGCTAAATGAAGAGGGAAAGTTGCCATTATGAATGGATTGAACGACTCATCAGGACTAAGGACACATTGATCAACATTCTGATGAAAGATCAGCAATAGTAAGACCCAATTTACGATGTTATTTCATATATCTGTCGTGCATGTGAACTGGTCGCGGGCGCCCAGCTGGTTCTGGCTGGCGTGGCTATGCTAATTTAGCGCTACATTTTGTTTTCGCTATAAAACATTTAATAAATCTGAAATATTGTTTGGATTCACCAGATGTTGGGCTTTCAATATCTGTACGCTGTGTATTTTTCTGAAATGTTTTAAGATAAGTAATTAGTTATATGACGTTGGTCTCTGTAATTGTTCTGGCTGCGTCAGCACTATTTCAGATTGCAGCTGCAATGTAGAACTGTGATTTATACCTGAAAAATGCACATTTTTCAAAAAAAAACTATGCTATACCATAAATATGTTATCAGACTGTCATCTTATGAAGTTGTTTCTTGGTTAGTGGCTATATATATTTTTATTTAGTCGAATTAGTGATAGCTACTGACGCAGGAAAAAACTGTTGGAGTAAAAAAATTGTGTCTTATGCTAACGTGGTTAGCTAATAGATTTACATATTGTGTCTTCCCTGTAAAACATTTTAAAAATCTGAAATGGTGGCTTTATTCACAAGATCTGTATCTTTCATCTGGTGTCTTGGACTTGTGATTTAATGATATTTAGATGCTACAATTTACTTGTGACGCTATGCTAGCTATGCTACTCAGTGGGGGGGGAGTGGGGGGTGATCCCGGATCCGGGTTGGTGACTCGTTAAAGGTTAAAAGTGGAACGATGCGACACTACACTTCGAGGGGTCACTCAGACTACCTCGCCTCTCACATTGAGAGTCATGCTGAAACTACACTTGAAGGACGTATCGCTCGTCCACCCTGTGTATGTTACCAGCCTCGAAACTGTACCCCTGCTACTTGGAGCAGACTTGATGGATCAGTTACTCCCATTGATGGATTGGAAAACCAACCGGGTATGGTCACAGGCCTTCTCCACTGACCACAGTGTCTTTCCCTTACGCTAGCTGCAACGCAGTCATTCACGAGGGGTATCTGTCGAAAGCACCCCTTGGGAAAAAGACGTTTAGAAAACACCTGGTGCAGAATCCGATCCAAGGAGATATTACAATATCTCAACACAGTCCATCAGCCAATCTGATTGACAATTATTTTCATGATTTCGAGCCAGCTGTCTCTGTGAATGAGCAACGTCCCTCCTCCTTGCAAAATACCAGCCTTAGTAAAGTTGAACATTTATTTTGAGGCCTTTAACTCTACAGCTACAGCACTCACCAATTTTCTTCTCAGAAGTCCTGTATTATAATAGAACTGGTTTGTATTATAATAGACCTGGCCTGTATTATAATAGACCTGGTCTGTATTATAACAGACCTGGGCTGTATTATAATAGACCTGGCCTGTATTATAATAGACCTGGTCTGTATTATAAAATACCTGGTCTGTAATATAATAGACCTGATGTTACGGCTTTCATATTCCTCCTCCTCGGACGAGGAGAGGCGAGAAGGATCGGACGCGGAGTGGTTAGTGTCCATAATTTATTAGCATCGAACTGAACACTATATGAAGCAAGATAACAAATAGAAAATCAAACCGACAAACAGTCCCGTGTGGCACAACGACTACACGGAAGACAAACACCCACAAAACACACGTGAAACCCAGGCTGCCTAAGTATGATTCTCAATCAGGGACAACGATTGACAGCTGTCTCTGATTGAGAATCATACCCGGCCGAACACAAACATCCCAACATAGAAAATCAAACATAGACAAACCCACCCAACTCACGCCCTGACCAACTAAATAAATACAAGAAAAAGGAAAACAGGTCAGGAACGTGACATAACCCCCCCCTTAAGGTGCGAACTCCGGGCGCACCAGCATAAACTCTAGGGGAGGGTCTGGGTGGGCGTCTGTCCACGGTGGCGGCTCTGGCGCTGGTCGTGGTCCCCACCCCACCATAGTCAATCCCCTCCTCCGTAGCCTCCTCCAAATTAACCCCACTAGATTAAGGGGCAGCACCGGACTGAGGGGCAGCACCGGACTGAGGGGCAACACCGGAATGAGGGGCAGCACCGGAATGAGGTGCAGCACCGGAATGAGGGGCAGCACCGGAATGAGGGGCAGCACCGGACTGAGGGGCAGCACCGGACTGAGGGGCAGTACCGGACTGAGGGACGGATCCTGGCTGGCTGGCTTTGGCGGATCCTGGCTGGCTGGCTCTGGCGGGTCCTAGCTGCCTGGCTCTGGCGGGTCCTGGCTGGACGGCTCTGGCGGGTCCTGGCTGGACGGCTCTGGCGGGTCCTGGCTGGACGGCTCTGGCGGGTCCTGGCTGGACGGCTCTGGCTGGTCCTGGCTGGATGGCTCTGGCGGATCCTGGCTGGACGGCTCTGGCGGATCCTGGCTGGACGGCTCTGGCGGGTCCTGGCTGGACGGCTCTGGCGGGTCCTGGCTGGACGGCTCTGGCTGGTCCTGGCTGGACGGCTCTGGCTGGTCCTGGCTGGACGGCACTGGCTGGTCCTGGCTGGACGGCTCTGGCTGGTCCTGGCTGGACGGCTCTGGGCAGGCAGGCAGCTCAGACAGCGCTGGGCAGGCAGACAGTTCAGACACTGGCTGCGCTGGAGAGGAGGAAGGCTCTGACAGCGCTGGACAGGTGGGAGCAGCTGGAGAGAGAACCCGGAGAGACAGCCTGGTGCGGGGGGCTGCCACCGGAGGACTGGTACGTGGAGGTGGCACCGGGTATACCGGACCGTGAAGGAGGACACGCGCTCTTGAGCACCGAGCCTCCCCAACCCTACCAGGTTGAATGGTCCCCGTAGCCCTGCCAGTGCGGCGAGGTGGAATAGCCCGCACTGGGCTATGCTGGCGAACCGGGGACACCATCTGTAAGGCTGGTGCCATGTACGCCGGCCCGAGGAGACGTACTGGAGGCCAGATATGTTGGGCCGGCTTCATGGCACCCGGCTCGATGCCCAACCTAGCCCTACCAGTGCGGCGAGGTGGAATAGCCCGCACTGGGCTAAGCACGCGTACTGGGGACACCGTGCGCTTTACCGCATAACACGGTGTCTGACCAGTACGACGCCCTCTCACTCCACGGTAAGCACGGGGAGATGGCTCAGGTATCCTACCCGGCTTTGCCACACTCCGCGTGTGCCACCCCCCAATAAATGTTTGGGTCTGACTCTCGGGCTCCCAACCGCGTCGCCGCGCTGCCTCCTCACACCAGCGCCTCTCTGCCTTCGCTGCCTCCAACTCCGCCTTGGGACGGCGATATTCCCCTGGCTGAGCCCAGGGTCCTTTGCCGTCCAGAATCTCTTCCCAAGTCCAGGAGTCCTGGGTTTTTTTCCGCTGCTGTTGCCGCCCTTCTCCACTCCGCTTGGTCCTTTGGTGGTGGGTGTTTCTGTTACGGCTTTCATATTCCTCCTCCTCGGACGAGGAGAGGCGAGAAGGATCTGACCAATACGCGGAGTGGTTAGTGTCCATAATTTATTAGCATCGAACTGAACACTATATGAAGCAAGATAACAAATAGAAAATCAAACCGACAAACAGTCCCGTGTGGCACAACGACTACACGGAAGACAAACACCCACAAAACACACGTGAAACCCAGGCTGCCTAAGTATGATTCTCAATCAGGGACAACGATTGACAGCTGTCTCTGATTGAGAATCATACCCAGCCGAACACAAACATCCCAACATAGAAAATCAAACATACACAAACCCACCCAACTCACGCCCTGACCAACTAAATAAATACAAGAAAAAGGAAAACAGGTCAGGAACGTGACACCTGATCTGTAGACCTGGCCTGTATTATAATTGACCTGGGCCTGTATTATAATAGACCTGGCCTGTATTATAATAGACCTGGCCTGTATTATAATTGACCTGGGCCTGTATTATAATAGACCTGGCCTGTATTATAATAGACCTGGACTGTAATATAATAGACCTGATCTATAGACCTGGCCTGTATTATAATTGACCTGGCCTGTATTACAATATACCTGGCCTGTATTATAATAGACCTGGACTGTAATATAATAGACCTGATCTGTAGACCTGGCCTGTATTATAATTGACATCGCCTGTGTTATAAAAGACCTTACCTGTATTATAATATACCTGGCCTGTATTATAATAGACCTGGCCTGTATTATAATTGACCTGGGCCTGTATTATAATAGACCTGGTCTGTATTATAATAGACCTGTTCTCTAATATAATAGACCTGATCTGTAGACCTGTACTTTATTATAATTGACCTGGCCTGTATTATAATAGACCTGGACTGTATTATAATAGACCTGGCCTGTATAATAATAGACCTGGCCTGTATTATAATAGACATTGTCTGTATTATAATAGACCTGACCTGTATTATACTAGACCTGGCCTGTAGACCTGGCCTGTATAATAATAGACCTGGTCTGTATTATAATAGACCTGGCCTGTATTATAATAGACCTTTCCAGTATAATAATAGACCTGGCCTGTATTATAATATACCTGGTCTGTATTATAACAGACCTGGGCTGTATTATAATAGACCTGGCCTGTATTATAATATACCTGGTCTGTATTATAATAGACCTGGTCTGTATTATAAAAGACCTGGTCTGTATTATAAAAGACCTGATGTGTAATATAATAGACCTGATCTGTAGACCTGGCCTGTATTATAATTGACCTGGCCTGTATTATAATAGACCTGGACTGTATTATAATAGAAATGGTCTGTATTATAATAGACCTGGCCTGTATTATAATAGACCTGGCCTGTAATATAATACACCTGATCTGTAGACCTGGCCTGTATTATAATTGACCTGGCCTGTATTATAATAGACCTGGACTGTATTATAAGAGACCTGATCTGTAGACCTGGCCTGTATTATAATTGACCTGGGCCTGTATTATAATAGACCTGGACTGTATTATAATAGAAATGGTCTGTATTATAATAGACCTGGCCTGTATTATAATAGACCTGGCCTGTAATATAATAGACCTGATCTGTAGACCTGGCCTGTATTATAATTGACCTGGCCTGTATTATAATAGACCTGGCCTGTATTATAATAGACCTGGACTGTATTATAATATACATGGCCTGTATTATAATAGACCTGGCCTGTAATATAATAGACCTGATCTGTAGACCTGGCCTGTATTATAATTGACCTTTCCTGTATTATAATTGACCTGGCCTGTGTTATTATAGACCTGACCTGTATTATAATATACCTGGCCTGTATTATAATAGACCTGGCCTGTATTATAAATGACCTGGGCCTGTATTATAATAGACCTGGACTGTATTATAATAGAACTGGACTGTATTATAATATACCTTTCCAGTATAATAATAAACCTGGCCTGTATTATAATAGACCTGGCCTGTATTATAATATACCTGGACTGTATTATATTATACCTGGCCTATATTATAATAAACCTGTCTTGTATTATAATAGACCTGACCTGTATTATACAAGACCTGGCCTGTATTATAATAGACCTGGTCTGTATTATAATAGACCTGACCTGTATTATAATAGACCTGGTCTGTATTATAAAAGACCTGGTCTGTATTATAAAAGACCTGTTCTGTAATATAATAGACCTGATCTGTAGACCTGGACTGTATTATTATTGACCTGGGCCTGTATTATAATATACCTGGACTGTATTATAATAGAACTGGTCTGTATTATAATAGACCTGGCCTGTATTATAATAGACCTGGCCTGTATTATAATAGACCTGGCCTGTAATATAATAGTATTATAATTGACCTGGCCTGTATAATAATAGACCTGGCCTGTAGACCTGGTCTGTATTTTAACAGACCTGGCCTGTATTATAATAGACCTGGTCTGTATTATAATAGACCTGGCCTGTATTATAATAGACCTTTCCAGTATAATAGACCTGACCTGTATTCTAATAATCCTGACCTGTAGACCTGGCCTGTTTAATATACCTGGTCTGTATTATAATAGACCTGGCCTGTATTATAATAGACCTGGACTGTATTATAATATACCTGGCCTGTATTATAATAGACCTGGCCTGTAATATAATAGACCTGATCTGTAGACCTGGCCTGTATTATAATAGACCTGGCCTGTATTATAATATACCTGGCCTGTATTATAATAGACCTGGCCTGTAATATAATAGACCTGATCTGTAGACCTGGCCTGTATTATAATTGACCTGGCCTGTATTATAATAGACCTGAGCTGTATTATAATATACCTGGCCTGTATTATAATAGACCTGGCCTGTATTATAATTGACCTTGGTCTGTAATATAATAGACCTGGCCTGTATTATAATAGACTTGGCCTGTATAATAATAGACATGGCCTGTATTATAGTAGACCTGGTCTGTATTATAACAGACCTGGGTTGTATTATAATTGACCTGGGCCTGTATTATAATAGACCTGGACTTTATTATAATAGACCTGGCCTGTATTATAATATACCTTTCCAGTATAATAATAGACCTGGCCTGTATTATAATAGACCTGACCTGTATTATAATATACATGGACTGTATTATATTATATCTGGCCTGTATTATAATTAACCTGTCTTGTATTATAATAGACCTGGGCTGTATTATAATAGACATTGCCTGTATTATACTAGACCTGGCCTGTATTATAATAGACCTGGCCTGTATTATACTAGACCTGCACTGTATTATAATAGACCTGGTCTGTATTATAACATACTTGGGCTGTATTATAATAGACCTGACCTGTATTATAGTAGACCTGGTCTGTATTATAAAAGACCTGTTCTGTAATATAATAGACCTGATCTGTAGACCTGGGCTGTATTAGTATTGACCTGGCCTGTATTATAAACACCTGGTCTGTAAAATAATAGACCTGACCTATATTATACTAGACCTGGCCTGTATACCTGGCCTGTATCATAACTTCTTGAGAATACAGGGGGTGCTATTTTCCCATTAGCATAATTTGCTCAACAGATTAAACTGCCTCTTATTCAATTATTGCTCTTACTACATGCATATAAATAATACCATTGGAAAGAAAACAATCTCTAGTTTCTAAAACCGTTTCAATTTTGTCTCTGAGTGATACAGAAGTCATTTCACAGCACTTTCCATGACCAAGAACATAAAATCAAGATGTGTTATGCTGGCTTCAAAGCTCTGCCTATATATGGTCGTGCCCCCTATGACCCGAAACACACCTCATTCGCCTTCCTCTGGGTGTCAAGAAGACGTCAGAGGAGAAATTCTTTGTTTATCTGGTACTGACGTGAAATAAGACCTATTTCTTTGGCGTGACCGACAACTTCCGGTTTGCTGATTCGCACGAGTTGGAGCTGCGATTGTGTACTGTTTTGCTGGCGTTATGGATGAAAACTATCTCCGTGTCGAATTTTGTTTGATACATGTGACCATATCATCGTAATGTATGTTTTTTCAATATAGTTTAATCAGATTATTTGAATTTTTTTGGGAGTTTTGCGGTGTTCCGTTGTCACAATTTATTTACATTTGAGAGATCTGTGCCACTCGACCGGTACCTGTGCTAAATGGAGTGGGAAAGGAAGATTTCTGAACGGAACCAACGACTCATCTTGACAAAGGACACTTTGATCAACATTCTGATGAAAGATCAGCCATAGTAAGACCCAATTTACGATGTTATATCATATCTGTTGTGCATGTGAACTGACCGTGGGCGCCTAGCCGAATCTGCCTTGTATAGCTATGCTAATTTAGCGCTACATTTTGTTTTCGTTATAAAACATTTAATAAATCTGAAATATTGTTTGGATTCACCAGATGTTGGGCTTTCAATATCTGTACGCTGTGTATTTTTCTGAAATGTTTTAAGATGAGTAATTCGTTATATGACGTTGGTCTCTGTAATTGTTCTGGCTGGGTCAGCACTATTTCAGATTGCAGCTGCAATGTAGAACTGTGATTTATACCTGAAAAATGCACATTTTTCCCCAAAAAAACTATGCTATACCATAAATATGTTATCAGACTGTCATATTATGAAGTTGTTTCTTGGTTAGTGGCTATATATATTTTTATCTAGTCGAATTAGTGATAGCTACTGACGCAGGAAAAAGCTGTTGGGAGTAAAAAAATCGTGTCCTTTGCTAACGTGGTTAGCTAATAGATTTACATATTGTGTCTTCCCTGTAAAACATTTTAAAAATCTGAAATGGTGGCTTTATTCACAAGATCTGTATCTTTCATTAGGTGGCTTGGACTTGTGATTTAATGATATTTAGATGCTACTATTTAATTGTGACGCTATGCTAGCGATGCTAATCAGTGTGGGGGGGGGTGGGGGGTGATCCCGGATCCGGGGTTGAGGCTCGTTAGAGGATAATAGACAAGGCCTGTATATACTAGACCAGGCCTGTAGACCTGGTCTGTATTATAATATACCTGGCATGTATTATAATAGACCTGGCCTGTATTATAATTGACCTGGTCCTGTATTATAATAGACCTGGACTGTATTATAATAGAACTGGTCTGTAATATAATAGACCTGGCCTGTAATATACTAGACCTGGCCTGTAATATAATAGACCTGATCTGTAGACCTGGCCTGTATTATAATTGACGTGGCAGGTATTATAATAGACCTGGTCTGTTTTATAGACCTGGCCTGTAATATACTAGACCTGGTCTGTAATATAATAGACCTGATCTGTAGACCTGGCCTGTATTATAATTGGCCTTTCCTGTATTATAATAGACCTGGACTGTATTATAATAGACCTGACCTGTATTATGATATACCTGGCCTGTATTATAATAGACCTGGCTTATATTGTAATAGACCTGGCCTGTATTATAATAGACCTGGACTGTAATATAATAGACCTGGTCCTGTATTATAATTGACCTGGCCTGTATTATAATAGACCTGGACTGTATTATAAGAGACCTGATCTGTAGACCTGGCCTGTATTATAATTGACCTTTCCTGTATTATAATAGACCTGGACTGTATTATAATATACATGGCGTGTATTATAATAGACCTGGCCTGTAATATAATAGACCTGATCTGTAGACCTGGCCTGTATTATAATTGACCTTTCCTGTGTTATAATTGACCTGGCCTGTGTTATTATAGACCTGACCTGTATTATAATAGACCTGGCCTGTATTATAATTGACCTGGGCCTGTATTATAATAGACCTGGACTGGATTATAATAGAACTGGACTGTATTATAATATACCTTTCCAGTATAATAATAAACCTGGCCGGTATTATAATAGACCTGACCTGTATTATAATATACCTGGACTGTATTATATTATACCTGGCCTGTATTATAATAAACCTGTCTTGTATTATAATAGACCTGGCCTGTATTATTCAAGACCTGGCCTGTATTATAATAGACCTGGTCTGTATTATAATAGACCTGACCTGTATTATAATAGACCTGGTCTGTATTATAAAAGACCTGGTCTGTATTATAAAAGACCTGTTCTGTAATATAATAGACCTGATCTGTAGACCTGGACTGTATTATAATTGACCTGGCCTGTATTATAATATACCTGGACTGTATTATAATAGAACTGGTCTGTATTATAATAGACCTGGCCTGTATTATAATAGACCTGGCCTGTATTATAATAGACCTGGCCTGTATTATAATTGACCTGGTCTGTAATATAATAGACCTGGCCTGTATTATAATAGACTTGGCCTGTATTATAATAGACCTGGCCTGTATTATAATAGACCTGGTCTGTATTATAACAGACCTGGCCTGTATTATAATAGACCTGGCCTGTATTATAATAGACCTGGCCTGTATTATAATAGACCTGGTCTGTATTATAACAGACCTGGCCTGTATTATAATAGACCTGACCTGTATTATAATAGACATGGACTGTATTATATTATATCTGGCCTGTATTATAATTAACCTGTCTTGTATTATAATAGACCTGGGTTGTATTATAATAGACCTGGTCCTGTATTATAATAGACCTGGCCTGTATTAAAATAGAACTGGCCTGTAATATAATAGACCTGGTCTGTATTATAATAGACCTGGCCTGTATTATAATAGACTTGGCCTGTATAATAATAGACCTGGCCTGTAGACCTGGCCTGTATTTTAACAGACCTGGCCTGTATTATAGTAGACCTGATCTGTTTTGTAACAGACCTGGGCTGTATTAAAATAGACCTGGGCTGTATTATAATATACCTGGCGTGTATTATAATATACCTTATCTGTATTATAAATGACCTGGTCTGTATTATAAAAGACCTGATTTGTAATATTATAGACCTGATCTGTAGACCTGGCCTGTATTATAATTGACCTGGCCTGTAACATACTAGACCTGGCCTGTAATAAAATAGACCTGATCTGTAGACCTGGCCTGTAATATAATAGACCTGGACTGTATTATAATAGAACTGGTCTGTATTATAATAGAACTGGTCTATAATATACTAGACCTGGCCTGTAATATAATAGACCTGATCTGTAGACCTGGCCTGTATAATTATAGACCTGGTCTGTATTATAATAGACCTGGCATGTATTATAATAGACCTTTCCAGTATAATAATAGACCTGGCCTGTATTATAATAGACCTGACCTGTATTATGATATACCCGTTCTGTATTATAATAGACCTGGCCTGTATTATAATCGACCTGGCCTGTATTATAATAGACCCGGTCTGTATTATAAAAGACCTGGCATGTATTATAATATACCTTTCCAGTATTATAATATACCTGGTATGTATTATAATAGACCTGGTCAATGTTATAATAGACCTGGCCTGTATTATAATAGACCTGGCCTGTATTATAATAATCCTGGACTATATTATAATAGACCTGACCTGTATTATAAAAGACCTGGTCTGTATTATAAAAGACCTGATCTGTAATATTATAGACCTGATCTGTAGACCTGGCCTGTATTATAAATGACCTGGCCTGTATTATAATAATCCTGGACTATATTATAATAGACCTGACCTGTATTATAATAGAAATGGTCTGTATTATAATAGACCTGTCCAGTATTAGAATAGACCTGGCCTGTCATATAATACACTTGATCTGTAGACCTGGCCTGTATTATAATTGACCTGACCTGTATTATAATAGACCTGGACTGTATTATAATATACATGGCCTGTATTATAATAGACCTGGCCTGTAATATAGACCTGATCTGTAGACCTGGCCTGTATTATAATTGACCTGGCCTGTTATTATAGACCTGACCTGTACTATTATAATACAGGCCAGGTATATTATAATACAGGCCCAGGTCAATTATAGTACAGGCCAGGTCTATTATAATACAGGCCAGGTATATTATAAACCTGGTCTGTATTTTAATTGACCTGGGCCTGTATTATAATAGACCTGGACTTTATTATAATATAACTGGCCTATATTATAATATACCTTTCCAGTATAATAATAGACCTGGCCTGTATTATAATAGACCTGACCTGTATTATAATATACATGGACTGTATTATATTATATCTGGCCTGTATATTAATTAACCTGTCTTGTATTATAATAGACCTGGGCTGTATTATAATAGACATTGCCTGTATTATACTAGACCTGGCCTGTATTATAATAGACCTGGCCTGTATTATACTAGACCTGCACTGTATTATAATAGACCTGGTCTGTATTATAACATACCTGGGCTGTATTATAATAGACCTGACCTGTATTATAGTAGACCTGATCTGTAATATAATAGACCTGATCTGTAGACCTGGGCTGTATTATTATTGACCTGGCCTGTATTATATAGACCTGGTCTGTAAAATAATAGACCTGACCTGTATTATACTAGACCTGGCCTGTACACCTGGCCTGTATCATAATAGACAAGGCCTGTATATACTAGGCCAGGCCTGTAGATCTGGTCTGTATTATAATATACCTGGCATGTATTATGATAGACCTGGCCTGTATTATAATTGACCTGGTCCACCTCTACGCAGACGACACCATTCTGTATACTTCTGGCCCTTCCTTGGACACTGTGCTATCTAACCTCCAAACGAGCTTCAATGCCATACAACACTCCTTCCGTGGCCTCCAACTACTCTTAAACGCTAGTAAAACCAAATGCATGCTTTTCAACCGTTCGCTGCCTGCACCCGCACGCCCGACTAGCATCACCACCCTGGACGGTTCCGACCTAGAATATGTGGACATCTATAAGTACCTAGGTGCCTGGCTAGACTGCAAACTCTCCTTCCAGACTCATATCAAACATCTC
>NW_024059065.1:0-17500 GCF_016432855.1 Salvelinus namaycush | reverse complement strand
GCCTCTTGCCCGGCATAGTATTTAATGTGTATACCCCTGAAATCCTATGCAATTACCATCATAATTTTATCCCATTCAAAGTGCCTCTTGCCCGGCATAGTATTTAATGTGTATACCCCTGAAATCCTATGCAATTACCATCATAATTTTATCCCAGTCAAAGTGCCTCTTGCCCGGCATAGTATTTAATGTGTATACCCCTGAAATCCTATGCAATTACCATCATAATTTTATCCCAGCTTACCCTATCCAATGTCGCCATCATGTGGACAAATCCAGATGGTGCGGGAATTTTTAAAATTGTATCCCAGTCAAAGTGCCTCTTGCCCGGCATAGTATTTAATGTGTATAGCCCTGAAATCCTATGCAATTACCACTCTATGGCACTTATGGAAGTGCCAAGTGCCTAATGCCAAGTGCCAAATGCCAAGTGCCAAGTGCCAAGTGCCACAGGGCAGTGCACACCTAATGTTACCCCAGTCAGAGTGCCTCTTGCCCGGCATAGTATTTAATGTGTATAGCCCTGAAATCCTATGCAATTACCACTCTATGGCACTTATGAAAGGTTTAAAGTGCCAAATGCCAAGTGCCAAATGCCAAGTGCCAAGTGCCACAGGGCAGTGCACACCTAATGTTACCCCAGTCAGAGTGCCTCTTGCCCGGCATAGTATTTAATGTGTATAGCCCTGAAATCCTATGCAATTACCACTCTATGGCACTTATGAAAGGTTTAAAGTGCCAAATGCCAAGTGCCAAATGCCAAGTGCCAAGTGCCACAGGGCTCCAGGGGGGCAGTGCACACATAATGTTACCCCGGTCAGAGTGCCTCTTGCCCGGCATAGTATTTAATGTGTGTAGCCTTTTATCCTTTATTTAAAATTACCCAGTCAGGGGTCTGGCACCTATGGCACTTATGAAAGGTTTAAAGTGCCAAGTGCCAAGTGCCAAGTGCCACAGGGCTCCAGGGGGGCAGTGCACACATAATGTTACCCCGGTCAGAGTGCCTCTTGCCCGGCATAGTATTTAATGTGTGTAGCCTTTTATCCTGTATTTAAAATGACCCAGTCAGGGGTCTGGCACCTATGGCACTTATGAAAGGTTTAAAGTGCCAAGTGCCAAGTGCCAAGTGCCACAGGGCTCCAGGGGGGCAGTGCACACATAATGTTACCCCGGTCAGAGTGCCTCTTGCCCGGCATAGTATTTAATGTGTGTAGCCTTTTATCCTTTATTTAAAATTACCCAGTCAGGGGTCTGGCACCTATGGCACTTATGAAAGGTTTAAAGTGCCAAGTGCCAAGTGCCAAGTGCCACAGGGCTCCAGGGGGGCAGTGCACACATAATGTTACCCCGGTCAGAGTGCCTCTTGCCCGGCATAGTATTTAATGTGTGTAGCCTTTTATCCTTTATTTAAAATTACCCAGTCAGGGGTCTGGCACCTATGGCACTTATGAAAGGTTTAAAGTGCCAAGTGCCAAGTGCCAAGTGCCACAGGGCTCCAGGGGGGGGCAGTGCACACATAATGTTACCCCGGTCAGAGTGCCTCTTGCCCGGCATAGTATTTAATGTGTGTAGCCTTTTATCCTTTATTTAAAATTACCCAGTCAGGGGTCTGGCACCTATGGCACTTATGAAAGGTTTAAAGTGCCAAGTGCCAAGTGCCAAGTGCCACAGGGCTCCAGGGGGGGGCAGTGCACACATAATGTTACCCCGGTCAGAGTGCCTCTTGCCCGGCATAGTATTTAATGTGTGTAGCCCATTATCCTTTATTTAAAATGACCCAGTCAGGGGTCTGGCACCTATGGCACTTATGAAAGGTTTAAAGTGCCAAGTGCCAAGTGCCAAGTGCCACAGGGCTCCAGGGGGGGGCAGTGCACACATAATGTTACCCCGGTCAGAGTGCCTCTTGCCCGGCATAGTATTTAATGTGTGTAGCCCTTTATCCTTTAAAAATTACCCAGTCAGGGGTCTGGCACCTATGGCACTTATGAAAGGTTTAAAGTGCCAAGTGCCAAGTGCCAAGTGCCACAGGGCTCCAGGGGGGGGCAGTGCACACCTAATGTTACCCCGGTCAGAGTGCCTCTTGCCCGGCATATATTTTTTTTTTTAAATAGCTTTAAAAATTACCCAGGCAGGGGTTTGGCACCTATGGCACCTGTGGCACTGCTGATGGAACTTACGACCTTCTTAGGGTTAGGGTTAGGGTTAGGGTTAGGGTTAGGTTTCTATTTTTGAGGCGGTTGATCCACTTCCATCTCTGACACGTGGAAACCGAGGGGGGAAGGGGATGGTTGCACTCCACAGCATTTGCGCGTCGGCCAGAGGGGTCTGGGCGCGGCCGGCCAAAGTTGAAGGCCCCATGTAGCCCACTTGTAGATTAACCCATTATTAGGGTTAAAAGGTGGTCTGTCCGTGGAGTAGGTTTTAGGGTTAGGTATAGTTAGTCAAATGGTTAAGGTTAGGGTAGAGGTTAGGGTTAGGTTTCTAGTTTTGAGGCGGTTGATCCACTTCCATCTCTGACACGTGGAAACCGAAGGGGGGAAGGGAGGGGTTGCACTCCACATCATATGCGCGCGGGTCAGAGGGTTAGGGTTAGGGTTAGGGTTAGGGTTAGGGTTAGGGTTAGGTTTCTATTTTTGAGGCGGTTGATCCACTTCCATCTCTGACACGTGGAAACCGAGGGGGGGAAGGGTTAGGTTTCTAGTTTTGAGGCGGTTAGGGTTAGGGTTAGGGTTAGGGTTAGGGTTAGGGGTTAGGGTTAGGGTTAGGGTTAGGGTTAGGGTTAGGGGTTAGGGGTTAGGGTTAGGGTTAGGGTTAGGGGTTAGGGTTAGGGTTAGGGTTAGGGTTAGGGTTTAGGGTTAGGGTTAGGGTTAGGGTTAGGGTTAGGGTTAGGTTTCTAGTTTTGAGGCGGTTGATCCACTTCCATCTCTGACACGTGGAAACCGAAGGGGGGAAGGGAGGGGTTGCACTCCACATCATATGCGCGCTGGTCAGAGGGGTCTGGGCGCGGCCGGCCAAGGTTGTAGGCCCCATGTTGCCCACTTGTAGATTAACCCCTTACTTGGGTTAAAGGGTGGTCTGTCCGTGGGGTAGGTTTTAGGGTTAGGTATAGTTAGTAAAATGGTTAAGGTTAGGGTTAAGGTTAGGGTCAGGTATAGTTTTTAGATTGGTTAAGGTTAGGGTTAGGGTAAGCTAAGGTTTAGGGTTTAAGGTTAGGTATGGTTAGAAAAAATGGTTAGGGTTAGGTATGGTTAGTAAAATGGTTAAGTTTAGGGTTAAGGTTAGGGTAAGGTATATTTTTTTAGAAAGGTTTAGGGTTAGGTTTAGGGTTAGGGTAAGGTTTAGGGTTAAGGTTAGGTATGGTTAGTAAAATGGTTAAGTTTAGGCTTAGGGTTAGGGTAAGGTATAGTTTTAGGAATGGTTAAGTTTAGGTAGGTCTGTCAACTCGATTTAGGATCAGGCAAATCCCTTGAGTTGCGCCCCTTATACAGGTTTGGTTCTCGGTTGGTTGCCATGTGTCCATATCGAGTAGTGTGGTAGAGATGTCTAGGTCCGCTGTGTCAACGGATGTAGAAGGCATAGTACAATCTAGGAGTTTACTCCCTTACGGATCCTTCTAGTTGAGTACCATATTGTCTATGTATTTACTTCCGTGTTCGTCAGTTTAGGTACTGGATGTTTTCAACCATGTGTATGTTTCAGGAGTTAGGGTTAGGGTTAGGGTTAGGGTTAGGGTTAGGGTTAGGGTTAGGTTAGGGTTAGGGTTAGGGTTAGGGTTAGGGTTAGGTTAGGTTAGGGTTAGGGTTAGGGTTAGGGTTAGGGTTAGGTTAGGGTTAGGGTTAGGGTTAGGGTTAGGGTTAGGGTTAGGGGTTAGGGTTAGGGTTAGGGTTAGGGTTAGGGTTAGGGGTTAGGGTTAGGGTTAGGGTTAGGGTTAGGGTTAGGGTTAGTTTGGTTTCTAGTTTTGAGTCGGTTGATCCACTTCCATCTCTGACACGTGGAAACCGGAGGGGGGAAGGGAGGGGGTGCACTCCACATCATATGCGCGCGGTCCGGAGGGGTCTGGGCGCGGCCGGCCAAAGTTGTAGGCCCCATGGTGCCCACTTGTAGATTAACCCATTACTTAGGTTAAAGAGTCGTCTGTCCTTGGGGTGGGGGTTAGGGTTAGGTATGGTTAGTAAAATGGTTAAGTTTCTAGTTTTGAGTCGGTTGATCCACTTCCATCTCTGACACGTGGAAACCGGAGGGGGGAAGGGAGGGGGTGCACTCCACATCATATGCGCGCGGTCCGGAGGGGTCTGGGCGCGGCCGGCCAAAGTTGTAGGCCCCATGGTGCCCACTTGTAGATTAACCCATTACTTGGGTTAAAGAGTCGTCTGTCCTTGGGGTGGGGGTTAGGGTTAGGTATGGTTAGTAAAATGGTTAAGTTTAGGGTTAAGGTTAGGGTAAGGTATATTTTTTAGAGTGGTTTAGGGTTAGGTTTAGGGTTAGGGTTAGGGTTAGGGTTAGGGTTAGGTATGGTTAGTAAAATGGTTAAGGTTAGGGTTAAGGTTAGGGTAAGGTATATTTTTTAGAGTGGTTTAGGGTTAGGTTTAGGGTTAGGGTAAGGTTTAGGGTTAAGGTTAGGTATGGTTAGTAAAATGGTTAAGTTTAGGGTTAGGGTTAGGGTAAGGTATAGTTTTAGGAATGGTTAAGTTTAGGTAGGTCTGTCGACTCGATTTAGGATCAGGCAAAATCCCTTGAGTTGCGCCCCTTATGCAGGTTTGGTCCTCGGTTGGTTGCCATGTGTCCATATCGAGTGGTGTGGTCAAGATGTCTAGGTCCGCTATGTCAACGGATGTGGAAAGCATAGTGCAACCTAGGAGTTTACTCCCCCTCGGATCCTTCTCTCTTAGCTCCACGTTGTCTATGTATTTACTTCCGTGTTCGTCAGTTTAGGTCCTGGATGTTTTCAATCATGTGTGTAATTCAGGGGTTATTCCCTTCCAGGATCCTAACTCTGAATCAACCCATGTATAGTCCAATCCAGCTGGTCCGTATGGGTATACTCAACGTAGGATCAGGCAAAACCGTCGAGTTGCGTACCTTGTGCAGGTCCGGACCTCAGTTGGTTGCCATGTGTCCCTGTCGAGTGGTAAGTCATTGAACTCCCATAGGTTTGGGCAGATAAGAACCCAGAAGGCAAGCCCTCTTCACGGCTGTCATACATCCACCTTAGGAGTTCCGTCCTACGTTTCAAGAAGTCTATCGGGGGTTTTTTGGATCAGGCAAAACAACCTCTGGCCTTTGTACGTCTGCCAGGAGTTACAGTTGATAGCCATGCTCCATCCCTACCATTTCGGTCCCAGGTAATTCAGTGGTTTAGGTGATAGTGACCAATGGAATAACTCCCTTCCAGGATCGTAGTATTTCCAGAGGTATATCCTCCCTAGACAGTGAATTTAATCGTAGTCCAGGTAAAAAAGTGTGGATCGGTTGTCCAGGCTTAGTGCGGCGGGGTAAGGGGTCCCCCAGTGAAAGTTAGTGGGATCCAATTCTCCGCCAGACATAATCTGGGCACCCCAGGGGTTACACGGCCGAGGCGATACTCCAGGCGCAGCGCCATACCCAAAGCCCCACTTTTAGCTGCCCCAACCCCAAGGATGAAACACGCGCTACTGGACATACTGCCAATCCAGTTCTAAACTGGGGTAGATAGTCGTCCAGCGCGGTACGTGAGTCTCCTGTTTGTGCGGGGTTGGGAGGGTTGTGCCGTTAGGTCTGCCAACAGGACCCTGATGGGTCCCGAGGAGTCCAATCTCGCCATTTCCTCCTGTCTTCTTTCTTGGTGTATGGCCGGGCCTAATTGCTTAGGGTGTACTCGCCGCGGGTGAGTCGCCAAGGTCGGGGCCCCCAGAGTAGTTGGAGAAAAAAGGTTCTCGTCCGTTGGGGGTGCTGGTGGGTGTAGATGAGAGGTATTTTGGAAGGATGGTGGGTTGGTAAGGTTTTTTTTGAAATGGTTCTATTTAAATTAGTTCTATTTTATTGTTTCTTTTCTTCAAGGCCCATGGTCATGGTAACCCTGAGTCCAGGAAACCAAAAAAGAAGGGGAATATTTTAACTAAAGGAGAGTATTATTATTATTGAGAGTCCATAGTCATGGTAACTCCCATAGTGCTAGTAAAGTCGCTAGAGGAAAGTTTTAATTACGAGTCCATGGTTATGGTAAATGCTATAGAAGATCTATTTTAACGGTCCTAAAGGTCACCTATGTATTTTTAGGGTAACCTAATGGTAAAAGGGCCCTGTGGTGTGATAGCTAAGCGTTAGTGTCTATCTGTCTAACTCCCATAGTGCTAGTAAAGTCGCTAGAGGAAAGTTTTAATTACGAGTCCATGGTCATGGTAAATGCTATTAAAGATTTATTTTAACGGTCCTAAAGGTCACCTGTGTATTTTTAGGGTAACCTAATGGTAAAAGGGCCCTGTGGTGTGATAGCTAAGCGTTAGTGTCTATCTGTCTAACTCCCATAGTGCTAGTAAAGTCGCTAGAGGAAAGTTTTAATTACGAGTCCATGGTCATGGTAAGTACTATTGAAGATTTATTTTAACGGTCCTAAAGGTCACCTATGTATTTTTAGGGTAACCTAATGGTAGAAGGGCCCTGTGGTGTGATAGCTGAGCGTTAGTGTCTATCTATCTAACTACCATAGTGCTAGTAAAGTCGCTAGAGGAAAGTTTTAATTACGAGTCCATGGTCATGGTAAGTACTATTGAAGATCTATTTTAACGGTCCTAAAGGTCACCTATGTATTTTTAGGGTAATCTAATGGTAAAAGGGCCCTGTGGTGTGATAGCTGAGCGTTAGTGTCTATCTGTCTGTAGGGTAGGGACCGAAGGTGGGGTGGGGATACACATGCAAACAAACATGAACATAAGAGGGGAAATAGCTATACATATATTTGTAACATATACAGAAGCATACACATATATCCCCACAAGTGGTGAGGGATAACAAGCAAAGTCACACTCCACTTCATCCTATGTATGCATGTGTATGAGAGCTGTGTAAAACTCCAATTAAGGAAAGAAATTGTGTACAAATAAAATAGTAGCCAAAAGGAGACCCCTCCGACGTCTGTGTGGAACCTGCCTTCCTTACAGCAACACTACAGATCTAGAGGAGTCCCAGCCACGACGCGTTTCTGCCTTACTCGGCTTCATCAGGTAGCAGGGAGGAGAATATATCCAAATAAAATTAAAGTAAAAGGGTGCAAAAAGTTGTAAAAAGTGTATGTATATATATATATATATATATCTACATATACAGTACAGTGTGCTATGTGATGTACTTGCCTGGATTGTAGTCCTGGTTGGGTGTGTGGAGTATAATGCAGCCTGTCTGCTGGTCTCCTTGTAAAGTTTGTGAGGGGTGCTGCCTCCCCAGTCTGTGCATTTATAGCCCAGGTGGATGAGGTAATTTTGATTGGTCTGCACTGTTACTGGGCAAGATAGCCGGTAACAGGTTGCATTGTACAGGGTTCAGATAGGGGTGAGAGTGGAATAGGGCTACAGTAAAGTGGATGGGCAGTTAGAGTAGAGGTCAAGCACACCCAACAACAACACAATGGAGATCCAATATGATATAAGTTCAACCTTATAGTGACACAAGGTTTATAACATGTTATATGGTATAAATGACACGTGGAGTGTGACAAAGCAGGGATCACAATACATTATAAGGGACAGACACAAAATAGGGATCACAGTACATTATAAGAGACAGACAAGGTTAACTACATAGGGTCAGACACAGACACATATACACATACACACACACACAGATGGGTTAGGGCTAGGATAGCAGTAAAGGTTAGGGGCTAAGGTTAAGGTTAGTATTAGTGTTAGGAAGGTGCAGAGGTGTGAGTGGGGTGAGCCTATGTTATAATTTGTTCATTTTAACTCCTAAATTGGAAATACGGTCGTCAGGGTGGGTAGAGGTCTCTTACACCTGTGTCAGGATGGTGAAGTCTTGTTCTTTGGTGAAAAAAATCTTTGTCTTTAGTTGAAAAAGGTGATGTCTTTGCGGGAGTTCAGGTTGAAGTGTGTAGTGTGTAGTGGTAGAATCCGGGGTCTTTGGTGATGATGAAGGATGATTCCTTTTCGTTGAAAAAAGTAGAGTAGGTGATGTGCATCCAAGGGTCAGGAGTAAAGTAGGGTCATTTTAGGTTGTATTAAATCTGACGATAATTATAAAGATAATTTTAAACCTCTTTACCATCCAACCAATCCTTGGAGAAGTATGATGGGTAGAGGTTAGGGTTAGGGTTAGGGTTAGGGGTTAGGGTTAGGGTTAGGGTAAGGGCATTACGGCATTCTGGTAAGGGTTAGGCATTACGGCATGGGTTAGGCATTACGGCATGGGTTAGGCATTACGGCATGGGTTAGGGTTAATTATGGTACTTACCTTGTCATTGAAATCCGATCACCTCACCTGGGTCTCGAACCCCGATCTCCTGAGTGATAGTCGGGCGCTCTACACACTGAGCCAAGCACACTCCTGGGAGTAGAGCAGAAACTAGGTTGCCTTGGCCTTTCAAGACCTTCTTTAGGGGGGTAAAATGAGAGCAGTGAGTTCCCGTCACATGGGACTCGAACAGCCTCGAACATGATCGCTGGCTTAGGTCGTTCGGTGCTGTACCACCGCCATCAGTGTCCTGGGAGTTTAGCAGAAACTATGTTGCCTTGGCCTTTCAAGACCTTCTTTAGGGGGGGTAAAATGAGAGCAATTAGTGTGCCTCACCTGGGTCTCGAACCCCGATCTCCTGAGTGATAGTCGGGGGCTCTACACACTGAGCCAAGCACACTCATGGGAGTAGAGCAGAAACTAGGTTGCCTTGGCCTTTCAAGACCTTCTTTAGGGGGGGTAAAATGAGAGCAATTAGTGTGCCTCACCTGGGTCTCGAACCCCGATCTCCTGAGTGATAGTCGGGGGCTCTACACACTGAGCCAAGCACACTCATGGGAGTATAGCGGAAACTAGGTGGCCTTGGCCTTTCAATTTCCCTCCAGTCCAATTAACAATGCCACGCCTGTATCCACACCTGGCTATAATTAGGACCCATGATTAGAGTTCGGCTTCTTGGCAGACACAAACATACACGGAGGAAGGCAGGCAGGAGAGAGAAGCTATGTACAGCAAACAACGACATGACTGTGGACTTTGTACCAAGACGCATATCGCGCGGCTCGACAAACATTTTAAGACTGTCCATGGACTTAAGATTAAGACGTTATCATGGAAGCACGCTGTGCAATCTAGCCGGGTTTCGACTGATATAGAGCTGCCTAACAACGACATTGAACAGCGGCTGGAGCCCGGTGACGACTCTGGGTTTATGCAGTCTGTTGACAGCGATTGTTCCCCGGAGAAGCAACTGAGTGGCGAGAGTGAGCAGTCGGCGGTGCAGTCAACCAGTCCTATCGGTGGTGAACAACGCCCGGAACCGAGGGAGCAAGCCTGCGTCGTGTCGACATCCACCAACTCCGACAGTGATGAAGACGCCGGTGTGTCGCCAATGAATCAAGGTTGGAATACTCTAATTTTTAAAGACTATGCGACCTTTACTAATGGTATCAACCCTTCGGTTAAACGCATTGATAATAGTCGCAGCAGTCTGTCCCGAGTACGGGAATTCCTCTACATTATGTCCGAGGGCAAACTCGATGAAGGACTGTGTTTTCTGGACAGCTACATGCGTGTGTATGACTGGTATGGGCAGATTGAAGGCCGTGGTTTGGCACCATCCACGTTAAAAATGTACCGATCCGATGTTCGAAGTTTCCTGAAATATCTTATAGAGTTCCGGCCGCAAAATATGCAATGTGAAGTCAGTATGATTCGAAAAATGTTACTATGCTTTGCAAAGATGGACAGGAGTTCTAGGCAGAGTCAGGCAACGCACAAGGCACAATTTCGCAGACGCTGCAGGGACGAGGTGCTCAGCGCTGCTGATTTAAACCGATTTGTTGAGTTAAGTAATCAATCTATTCCTGCTGTTCTCAGTAGGCTGGAAGTGCGAGCCACCTCCTCTGACAGACGCAGGTTTGCGGCTCTCATGTCCAGCCGGTTGGCCATATTTAATGGCACTCGACGATCCCCAGTCACCATGTTCAGTGAGAGTGATTTTACAGAAGTATCCTTGGAAAGTGGGGGTTATCAGATGTGCGTTGCAAGCCACAAAACGAACTCCAGCTTCGGGGAGTGCAGAATAGTTCTATCGCAGGAGGAATACACTTGGCTTAAACAATTCCATGCGATCCGGCCTCATCTGAGTGGAATTACCCCAGACACAACACTCTTCTTTTTCACATCCTGCGGGAAACCATACCTTAATCTCTGTGCATTTGTGGGAAAGATTTTTGCAGAGTTCGGCATTGGAAGTAAAGTGACATTTGGAACAATTCAACGAAGCATTGCAACACTGAACTTTAACCATGGGTCGGTTACAGACCGGGGAACTGTGGCTGACCATATGTGTCACTCTCTGGAAACACAGTCACGTTACTACCGTTACCATAATTTGCCTCGTAACGCAAGCCAAGCTCGGACATTAATTGAGAGACAAATCAATCAATGAAGAACTCAAAATAAATATAATATTTTTGCAATTAATCCTTGTCTTTGTGTGTCATTTTCATTCTATTTCAATAGGAGCACCTAGTAACCCAAAAATAATACCAGGTGCACTCATTCGATTTCAATAGGAGCACCTGGTAACCCAAAAATAATACCAGGTGCACGGAGGGGAGGATGAGTACAGACCTTTTATATAAAAGCTCCATAAATCCCTTAGGCCGGTGGCCACTGACTTGTGCCCGTAGTATGGTGCTCCCATAGCGGGCATGGGTGTGGGCAGGCCCTTTAAATTCATTTTCATTCGATTTAAATAGGGGCACCTGGTAACCCAAAAAGAGGGCACTCTGTCGTTTTTCCTGAAAAGTTCAACTTAGAAAGTATTCAGACCTTTTATATAAAAGCTCCATAAATCTTTTAGGCCGGTGCCTACTGACTTGTGCCCGTAGTATGGTGCTCCCATAGCGGGCATGGGTGTGGGCAGGCCCTTTAAATTCATTTTCATTCGATTTCTATAGCAGCACCTGGTAACCCAAACTAACATAAGGTGGTGTCAGTAGTGAGGATGCGGACAGACCTTTTATATAAAAGCTCCATAAATCCCTTAGGCCGGTGCCTACTGACTTGTGCCCGTAGTATGGTGCTCCCATAGCGGGCATGGGTGTGGGCAGGCCCTTTAAATTCATTTTCATTCGATTTAAATAGGGGCACCTGGTAACCCAAAAAGAGGGCACTCTGTCGTTTTTCCTGAAAAGTTCAACTTAGAAAGTATTCAGACCTTATTTTTTAAAAGCTCCATAAATCTTTTAGGCCGGTGGCCACTGACTTGTGCCCGTAGTATGGTGCTCCCATAGCGGGCATGGGTGTGGGCAGGCCCTTTAAATTCATTTTCATTCGATTTAAATAGGGGCACCTGGTAACCCAAAAAGAGGGCACTCTGTCGTTTTTCCTGAGTAGTTCAACATATAAAGTATTCAGACCTTATTTTTTAAAAGCTCCATAAATCTTTTAGGCCGGTGGCCACTGACTTGTGCCCGTAGTATGGTGCTCCCATAGCGGGCATGGGTGTGGGCAGGCCCTTAAAATTCATTTTCATTCGATTAGAATAGGAGCACCTGGTAACCCAAAAATAATACCAGGTGCACGGAGGGGAGGATGAGTACAGACATTTTATATAAAAGCTCCATAAATCCCTTAGGCCGGTGGCCACTGACTTGTGCCCGTAGTATGGTGCTCCCATAGCGGGCATGGGTGTGGGCAGGCCCTTTAAATTCATTTTCATTCGATTTCTATAGCAGCACCTGGTAACCCAAACTAACATAAGGTGGTGTCAGTAGTGAGGATGCGGACAGACCTTTTATATAAAAGCTCCATAAATCCCTTAGGCCGGTGCCTACTGACTTGTGCCCGTAGTATGGTGCTCCCATAGCGGGCATGGGTGTGGGCAGGCCCTTTAAATTCATTTTCATTCGATTTAAATAGGGGCACCTGGTAACCCAAAAAGAGGGCACTCTGTCGTTTTTCCTGAAAAGTTCAACTTAGAAAGTATTCAGACCTTTTATATAAAAGCTCCATAAATCCCTTAGGCCGGTGCCTACTGACTTGTGCCCGTAGTATGGTGCTCCCATAGCGGGCATGGGTGTGGGCAGGCCCTTTAAATTCATTTTCATTCGATTTAAATAGGGGCACCTGGTAACCCAAAAAGAGGGCACTCTGTCGTTTTTCCTGAGTAGTTCAACATATAAAGTATTCAGACCTTATTTTTTAAAAGCTCCATAAATCTTTTAGGCCGGTGGCCACTGACTTGTGCCCGTAGTATGGTGCTCCCATAGCGGGCATGGGTGTGGGCAGGCCCTTAAAATTCATTTTCATTCGATTAGAATAGGAGCACCTGGTAACCCAAAAATAATACCAGGTGCACGGAGGGGAGGATGAGTACAGACATTTTATATAAAAGCTCCATAAATCCCTTAGGCCGGTGGCCACTGACTTGTGCCCGTAGTATGGTGCTCCCATAGCGGGCATGGGTGTCTGCAGGTCATTTAAATTCATTTTCATTCGATTTCAATAGCAGCACCTGGTAACCCAAAAATAATACCAGGTGCACTCATTCGATTTCAATAGGAGCACCTGGTAACCCAAAAATAATACCAGGTGCACAGAAGGGAGGATGAGTACAGACATTTTTTAAAAGCTTCATAAATCACTCAGGCCGGCCCCAACTGACTTGGGTCCGTAGTATGGTTGTTCCATATAGGGTATTGAGGTATGTAGCCTATCTAAAATCATTTAAAACCATTATAAAAATATGCACCTGGTAACCCAAAAATAATACCAGGTGCACGGCAGTGGCACTCTGTCACTTTTTCGACCAATTCCCGAAATCTTGAAATAATGATAAAACATAATTCCCGATGGGCTAGATGCCCCAAATTTTGGCTCATACCCTCTCTCGTGATGGTCAACAGTTATCCACTGTAAAAAAAAATTCGGAACCATAGGAATCTATTGTACAGGCAAGTGATTTTTTTCCCCAAAACATTAAAACACGATTTTCTATTAAAATGTTTTATAGAAAAACGGTTATAATTAGATGAAAATGTTCGTCTATTTGTACCCTTTCGTGCAAAAAAAACCTCAACCAGATTGGAGTTGTATTTTTTGTGTTATTAACGTTTTAACGGTTTTAGTGTCCACAAACTTTTGGCAAAAAATCGGAGCACATTGAAATCTATCGATTGACACGCCTTTTTTCGATAATTCGGCCTGTCCGGCGATGACACACTCCCTGGTGGGTGGACCAGACAGGTACCGGCGCGATTTGAGAAACCTGACTTTTGACAACAGGACTTCCATGTCCTAGAGAATCGGCGGTGGTGGCAAACTGCTCAGTCCGATTAGGAAACGTGAAACGGACACGTTTGAGGGATGTGAGACCCTCGGAACCATGGTCCCTTGGACCTTTTACCTCCGGCGACCGATTTAGGGTGATTCCCAACCCTTCGGTGCCCGATTTAGGGTGTTATTCCAGCCCTTCGGCGCCCGATTTAGGGTGATTCCCAACCCTTCGGCGTCCGATTTAGGGTTAGGGTTAGGGTTAGGGTTAGGGTTAGGGTTAGGGTTAGGGTTAGGGTTAGGGTTAGGGTTAGGGTTAGGGTTGGGGCGTTTGGCACTTGGTGAAGGGGCGTTTGACACTTGTGTAAGTGGCATTGTGGTATGTGGAAGTGGCATTGTGGTATGTGGAAGTGGTATTGTGGCATGTGGCATCTGAGCCTGTGGGCTCCAAGGGCAGTGCTCTATGAATTGAATCCCATTCAAGGTGCCTATTTTCCGGCATAACAATTCATGTCTATAGCCCTAAGCAGGGCATAGCTATGACACAGCCCCGCCCTTGCCCCGCCCGTGCCCCGCCTGTGCCCCGCTCGCGCCGCACCTGTATCCACACCTGGTGATAATTAGGCCATTGATTAGGCGACGGTTGGAAGCTAACAAACATACACACAGGAAGGCAGGAGAGAGAAGCTAGCTATGGACAGCAAACAAAAACGACATGACTGTGGACTTTGTACCAAGACGCATATTTCGCGGATAGACAAACATTTTAAGACTGTCCATGGACTTACACACGCATCTATGGAATGGAATCATGCCGTGCAATGTAGCCCGATTTCGGCTGAGACACAGCAGGCCTACCCAGGGGATTGTATGGAGCCTAACAACGGCGTTGGAAGTGAGTTGTCCGCAGAACAGCAGCTGAGTGGCGAGAGTGAGCAGTCAGCGGTGCAGTCAACCAGTCAGGCGACGGTGCAGTCAACCGGTGAACAATGCTCGGAACCGGGGGAGCAATGCAGCGTCATGTCGCCTTCCACCGATAGCGAAAGTGATGGAGGCGGCGGTGGTGTGCCGTCCACAACTGAAGGTTTGAGTGATGTCATTTTGAATGAATATGCTACCTATATTAAGGGTATTAACCCTTCAGTTAAAAGAATAGACAATAGTCACACCAGTCTGTCACGAGTACGGGAATTCCTCCGCATTATGTCCGAGGACAAATCCGATGAAGGCCTGTGTTTTCTGGACAACTACATGCGTGTGTATGAGTGGTACCGGACATGTGAAGGCCGTAGTTTGGCACCATCCACATTAAAACTATACCGATCAGATGTTAGAAGTTTCCTGAAATATCTTATTCAGTTCCGGCCGAATGGTCTGCAAGCTAAAGCCAGTGTAATTCGCAAATTGTTACTCTGCTTGGCAAAGATAGACAGGGATTCTAGGCAGAGCCTGGCAACGCACATGGCACAATTTCGCAGACGCTGCAGGGACGAGGTGCTCAGCGCTGCGGAGTTAAAACGATTTTTGGAGCTAAGCAATGCATCTATTCCTTCTGTTCTCAGCAGGCTGGAAGTCCGAGCCACCTCATCTGACAGACGCAGGTTTGCGGCTCTCATGTCCAGCCGGTTGGCGACTTTTAATGGAACTCGACGATCCCCAGTCACCATGTTCGGTGAGAGTGATTTCAATGAAATAACCAATGAAAGTGGGGTTTATCAAATGACTGTAGCAAGCCACAAAACTAACTACAGCTTCGGGGAGTGCAGAATTGTTATATCTGATGAGGAATACACTTGGCTTCAACGATTCCATCGGATCAGGCCTCATCTGAGTGGAATGACCCCAGACACAACACTCTTCTTTTTCACATGCTCTGGTAAACCATACGGTAATCTCTGTGATTGTGTGGGTAAGATTTTTGCAGAGTTTGGCATTGGAAGGAAAGTGACATTTGGTACAATTCGAAGAAGCATTGCCACATTAAACTTTAATCTTGGGTCGCTTACAGACCGTGGAACTGTGGCTGACCACATGTGTCACTCCCTGGAGACGCAGGCACGCTACTACCGTTCCCATAATTTGCCTCATAATGCAAGCCAGGCTCGGAGACTAATTGAGGGACAAATCAATCCATGAATAACTCTAAATAAATACAATATTTTTTGCAATTAATCCTTGTCTTTGTGTGTCATTTTCATTCGATTTCAATAGGAGCACCTAGTAACCCAAAAATAATACCAGGTGCACTCATTCGATTAGAATGGGAGCACCTGGTAACCCAAAAATAATACCAGGTGCACGGAGGGGAGGATGAGTACAGACATTTTATATAAAAGCTCCATAAATCCCTTAGGCCGGTGGCCACTGACTTGTGCCCGTAGTATGGTGCTCCCATATCGGGCATGGGTGTGGGCAGGCCCTTAAAAGTCATTTTCATTCGATTTCTGTAGCAGCACCTGGTAACCCAAACTAACATAAGGTGGTGTCAGTAGTGAGGATGCGGACAGACCTTTTATATAAAAGCTCCATAAATCCCTTAGGCCGGTGCCTACTGACTTGTGCCCGTAGTATGGTGCTCCCATAGCGGGCATGGGTGTCTGCAGGTCATTTAAATTCGTTTTCATTCGATTTAAATAGGGGCACCTGGTAACCCAAAAAGTGGGCACTCTGTCGTTTTTCCTGAGTAGTTCAACATAGAAAGTATTCAGACCTTATTTTTGAAAAGCTCCATAAATCCCTTAGGCCGGTGCCCACTGACTTGTGCCCATAGTATGGTGCTCCCATAGCGGGCATGGGTGTCTGCAGGTCATTTAAATTCATTTTCATTCGATTAGAATAGGAGCACCTGGTAACCCAAAAATAATACCAGGTGCACGGAGGGGAGGATGAGTACAGACATTTTATATAAAAGCTCCATAAATCCCTTAGGCCGGTGCCCACTGACTTGTGCCCATAGTATGGTGCTCCCATAGCGGGCATGGGTGTCTGCAGGTCATTTAAATTCATTTTCATTCGATTAGAATAGGAGCACCTGGTAACCCAAAAGAGGGCACTTAGCCGTTTTTTCCTGAGTAGTTCAACATAGAATATTTTCCGATCTTTTTGAAAAGCTCCATAAATCCCTCAGGCCGGCCCCCACTGACTTGTGCCCATAGTATGGTGCTCCCATAGCGGGCATGGGTGTCTGCAGGCCATTTAAAATCATTTTCATTCGATTTCAATAGCAGCACCTGGTAACCCAAACTAACATAAGGTGGTGTCAGTAGTGAGGATCGATTTCAATAGCAGCACCTGGTAACCCAAAAAGAGGGCACATAGCCGTTTTTCCTGAATAGTTCAACATAGAATATTTTCGGACTAATTTTGAAAAGCTCCATAAATCCCTTAGGCCGGTGCCTACTGACTTGGGCCCCTACTATGGTGCTCCCATATCGGGCATGGGTGTGGGCAGGCCCTTAAAAGTCGTTTTCATTCGATTTCAATAGCGGCACCTGGTAACCCAAAAAGAGGGCACATAGCCGTTTTTCCTGAATAGTTCAACATAGAATATTTTCGGACTAATTTTGAAAAGCTCCATAAATCCCTTAGGCCGGTGCCTACTGACTTGGGCCCCTACTATGGTGCTCCCATATCGGGCATGGGTGTGGGCAGGCCCTTAAAAGTCGTTTTCATTCGATTTCAATAGCGGCACCTGGTAACCCAAAAAGAGGGCACTCTGTCGTTTTTCCTGAATAATTCAACATAGAATATTTTCGGACTTTTTTTGAAAAGCTCCATAAATCCCTTAGGCCGGTGCCTACTGACTTGGACCCCTACTATGGTGCTCCCATATCGGGCATGGGCTGTGGGCAGGCCCTTAAAAGTCGTTTTCATTCGATTTCAATAGCGGCACCTGGTAACCCAAAAAGAGGGCACTCTGTCGTTTTTCCTGAATAATTCAACATAGAATATTTTCGGACTTTTTTTGAAAAGCTCCATAAATCCCTTAGGCCGGTGCCTACTGACTTGGACCCCTACTATGGTGCTCCCATATCGGGAGATATGCGGCGTGGGCAGG